>NC_058080.1:405464793-405556563 GCF_014858855.1 Bufo gargarizans | reverse complement strand
TGCTGCTGCCACCTTCATACCACCACTGCTGCCTGCCTGCCAACATGTTCTGTATGACTGCTGCTGCCCTCGTCATGCCACTGCTGTCATCATGCCACTTCTTTTGCCTGCCTTCCATTGTGCTTCATGCGGCTGCTGCCTCTATCATGCCGCTGACGCCATCATGACACTGCTGTGGCTTGCCTAATATTATGTTCCATAAGGCTGCTGCTGCCGTCCCTCATGCCACTGCTGCCATCATGCTACTGCCTGTGCCTCCTTACCATCATGTTCCATATGGCTGCTGCTGCTTCCATCATGCTGCTACCTGCCAACATGTACCATATGGCTGCTGCTGCCACCACCGCCTCAGCTGCTGCTCCTCACTGCTAATCCCCTACTGCCGCCACTATTAGCGCTAAGCATCTGCCACTACCACGACTACCACTACTACTACTATTACTACTACCACCCCATAGACAGCCGATCTACCACCTTGTATATTCCATACTATGCTGCTTCTGCTGCCATTACTATTGCAGCTACATGCCTCTTATTGCTCTACCTATTCCATGTCCACACTGTACTGCTGCTGTTCCCAATTAAAGGGTGATTTTTTTATAGGCTTGTTCACAACAAGCCACTTTTTCTTCTGACAATTAATATTTGTGTGTGTTGTATGGGCAGGCATTCTAACTGCATCATGATTCATAATTTGACGCTTGGTCTCTCAAAAAGCCACTATTTTTTTTAAATCCCATAACACCATATGTGTTTAAACAATACCTGCCCCCAATAAGGGACAATTTTTGGAAGCTTTGGAATGTAAAAAAGCATAACACATGTGACGATGCGGTCTAATTTTAAACACGCTGTCTGTTAATGCTATACACCATGCGTTTACCCATAACTATGTACGGTTATGTCACTGTCACTCAGACATGATTTACTATTGCTGTCTTTGCGTTCAAGAGCTTGGGGGGGGGCGGCAAAAATCTAAAATTCATAAAAATTTTATGAAAAGAGATAATATGTTTGCTAAAAGTCCTAGGAGACTAGAGGTTGTTATAAACAAATTTCAGGGCAAATTGGAGTCAATCTTGTTTGGCCCGAACTTTTTGTAAAAATCCTACAAACCTGAACCTAACAGAACCTTGACAAGTTTGCTCATCTCTAATCTACACAGTGAAACTGGAGTAAATTATATCTGAAACCCTTGCTGGCTACCATTCTGGCACAATCATTAAGAAATGAGCACCTCCTAATAATTTTGACATATCTCATGCAAGCAAGGTAAAGAGTAAGACCAGTGTACAAAACACTGGTTTTAATAAATGCTTCCCCTTAGTATATGCAATGATTGCGAATAACTGTGTGTGATGTAGCGTACTGTAGAATTTCATTTATGCCCTGTTTTACTCTCTGTGTGCACTAGGTGGCACTGTTGTACTCTAAAACATCAGCAAGCCTATAAAAATATTAACATCATGAATTACATTGTTAATGTTCCAAAAATTCCATTTGTACTTTAGATGTAGAGGAGATTTATGTCTAATCCAGGAACTGAGCTATCTCAGCAGGATATGATAGCCAATGTAGTGTAAGTAAAATGAATATATATTCAGATGCTAGCCTGGAAAATTATTTAACGTTATTGGAGTCAGGAAGAGGGCAGAAATATTCATACTACTGTTCACATGGCAAATAACCTAAAGCAGTAGCACAGTAAGAAGTATACAATAAGAGGTTATGCTAAATGTGCAACATAAAATCCATACACATGTGAAAAGAAACAAAATAAAATGTTCTAGTAGGGAGAAAGGAGGCCACATAAAATGAACATAATGCTTTAATTTTAATCACTGCTTTATTTCTCCCCACTGGTCTTGAAAATGAAAAATAATTGTAGTAAGAAATTAAAGGAGGTTAAACGATAACTCCATTTTCTTAATTATTAATCTGCTAAAAATAGTTAAATTTTTTTTTCAAAGACTACAATTTCCAAAGGCTTTCTCCACATCACATTTGAGCCTTCAGTTGGAGGAATACACCGTAGATGTTTTAAATCATAGGATTTCAGTGTAATAAAATGTATACTGGGTGGTATACTCTATTTACTGTATGTCCCTGCATATCTACCACGCTATTCCATACAATGAAAAAAAAAAAATAAGGGGGCTAATGCAGTCTGGCTTATGCTAAAAAGACATACTGGCAAATACAGGGAGTGCAGAATTATTAGGCAAGTTGTATTTTTGAGGATTAATTTTATTATTGAACAACAACCATGTTCTCAATGAACCCAAAAAACTCATTAATATCAAAGCTGAATATTTTTGGAAGTAGTTTTTAGTTTGTTTTTAGTTTTAGCTATTTTAGGGGGATATCTATGTGTGCAGGTGACTATTACTGTGCATAATTATTAGGCAACTTAACAAAA
Source organism: Bufo gargarizans (assembly GCF_014858855.1). Taxonomy (NCBI): domain Eukaryota; kingdom Metazoa; phylum Chordata; class Amphibia; order Anura; family Bufonidae; genus Bufo; species Bufo gargarizans. The sequence continues at coordinate 405,554,144 of NC_058080.1, read as the reverse complement.
AACAAATATATACCCATTTCAATTATTTATTTTTACCAGTGAAACCAATATAACATCTCAACATTCACAAATATACATTTCTGACATTCAAAAACAAAACAAAAACAAATCAGTGACCAATATAGCCACCTTTCTTTGCAAGGACACTCAAAAGCCTGCCATCCATGGATTCTGTCAGTGTTTTGATCTGTTCACCATCAACATTGCGTGCAGCAGCAACCACAGCCTCCCAGACACTGTTCAGAGAGGTGTACTGTTTTCCCCTCCTTGTAAATCTCACATTTGATGATGGACCACAGGTTCTCAATGGGGTTCAGATCAGGTGAACAAGGAGGCTATGTCATTAGATTTTCTTCTTTTATACCCTTTCTTGCCAGCCACGCTGTCGAGTACTTGGACGCGTGTGATGGAGCATTGTCCTGCATGAAAATCATGTTTTTCTTGAAGGATGCAGACTTCTTCCTGTACCACTGCTTGAAGAAGGTGTCTTCCAGAAACTGGCAGTAGGACTGGGAGTTGAGCTTGACTCCATCCTCAACCCGAAAAGGCCCCACAAGCTCATCTTTGATGATACCAGCCAAAACCAGTACTCCACCTCCACCTTGCTGGCGTCTGAGTCGGACTGGAGCTCTCTGCCCTTTACCAATCCAGCCACGGGCCCATCCATCTGGCCCATCAAGACTCACTCTCATTTCATCAGTCCATTAAACCTTAGAAAAATCAGTCTTGAGATACTTCTTGGCCCAGACTTGACGTTTCAGCTTGTGTGTCTTGTTCAGTGGTGGTCGTCTTTCAGCCTTTCTTACCTTGTCCATGTCTCTGAGTATTGCACACCTTGTGCTTTTGGGCACTCCAGTGATGTTGCAGCTCTGAAATATGGCCAAACTGGTGGCAAGTGGCATCTTGGCAGCTGCACGCTTGACTTTTCTCAGTTCATGGGCAGTTATTTTGCGCCTTGGTTTTTCCACACGCTTCTTGCGACCCTGTTGACTATTTTGAATGAAACGCTTGATTGTTCGATCATCACGCTTCAGAAGCTTTGCAATTTTAAGAGTGCTGCATCCCTCTGCAAGATATCTCACTATTTTTGACTTTTCTGAGCCTGTCAAGTCCTTCTTTTGACCCATTTTGCCAAAGGAAAGGAAGTTGCCTAATAATTATGCACACCTGATATAGGGTGTTGATGTCATTAGACCACACCCCTTCTCATTACAGAGATGCACATCACCTAATATGCTTAATTGGTAGTAGGCTTTCGAGCCTATACAGCTTGGAGTAAGACAACATGCATAAAGAGGATGATGTGGTCAAAATACTCATTTGCCTAATAATTCTGCACTCCCTGTATAGGGTCAACTGGATGTTATGGATAGTATTGGTGTATACACTACAACCTATGGCAGCCTGTAGACTTGATTTTTACAAAAGTGAGAAGAGAAAGTACAGTCACATCAGTTGTCATCTTTGGTTCAGCTTCTCAACAACTGATGATGAACTGTCATTTTGTCAGCATCATCTGTTCTTAACATACAGACAGTTGTACCATACGTTTCCAACAAACAGTGAAAAACAATATGGCTGCACTTCCTGTAATCGCTTTCTAAAATTGGATGTCCTAACAATACAGGACAAAGTCAATAGCTCTGTAGGTAAAAACAAAACACTGCACTGATTTACTGCATGGCTATTGTAATATTTTGATGGTAAGAGGGGAGTGATGCCTTTTTATTAAGAGATACAGAGATGTTGAATACTTACTGGCTCATAGACTTATTTAGTATGTAAATTGCTACACCACAGGGTGTGGCAGAGGATCTTCAATGCCGCAATCCAATTTGCACAAGCTACACCAGAACATTAATTCTATGGAATTGTTTTTCACCTACGCTCCACATGAGAATGGATGGATTTCCCCTCAATGAATCCACAGGTCACACTTACCCAGGGTAGTCTTGAATTGGCGACATAGCAGTAGCAACCATTGTCCAAAAAGAGGCAGAGGTTGTCAACAAGACTTCAGCAGAAAAACAAAGAGTATAACAAATTTCACAGCAAGCTGGGACCTACTGCATTGGAGGTCTGATGCAGGAGAGGCCTACTGAAGTCTAGTGTTGGTCAGAAATGTAAGAGCTACTCCAGATCATGGTCAGACGAGTAACAGAATTCTTACCTCCAAGTACAGTTTATACACAGTCAACTGAAATTATTATGGTCACCAGCTAATATCCAGAGTAACCGCCATGTGCAGCATGGACAGCAGCTAGATGGGCTGGGAGTTACTCATTAAGGTCCTGGTAGGTTTCCACAGGTATCTGGATCCATGCTGACTGCAGTGCATCCCACAGTTGCTGAGGGTGCGTGAGGGAGGATCTATAGTGTGAAAACAATGATCAAGGTGGTTCCACACATGCTCAATTGGGTTCAAGTCTGAGGAATTAGTGGCCAGGGTACTACTTGGAAGTCTTGGTCATGTTCTTCTAAGCAATGTTGGATATTTCTAGCTGTGTGACATGTTGCATTGTCTTGCTGGAAGATTCCATCTGCCACAGAGAAGACAATTGGCATGTATAGTTGTATGTGCAGGGGTGGGTTCTTACCCAGATTAATTGAGAGTGCCTTCCACATGGATTAAAGGGCATAGAAAATGCCACAAAACGCTCCCCAGACCATAACACTGCTATCACCATCTTGTGTTCTTCCAAAAATGGTTGCAGGGTGTTTGTTTTCTGATGTTTGTCACCTGAAAAGCCAATATCCATCCATTCGATGAAGTAGAAAGCATTACTCATCAGAGAAGACAACCCTTTGTCAATCAGCGAAGGTCCAATTCTGATAGTGATGTGAAAATTGAAGCCTTTTCTGCAGATACAACTTCATTAGAGATGCAGTGACCATCTTTCTACTTCAGAGCCCCATACACAGTAGCGTTCACTAAACTGTTGTTTTAGACACACATCTGGTAGCCTCCTGGTTCGTTTTGGCAGTGAGCAACAAGACGTGTTGGTCCACCCTTCATAGCCGACATTCACCTCTCATATCAATGGCACATGGTGTGGGGCAGTTTCCACTTTGCTTATTCACAATGGTGCCATTTGTCCACTGACAATACACTTTCACCACAGCAGCACACAGACAGTTTACAAACTGCACAGTGTCAGAAATACTGCCACTCTTTCCCTGAAAGCCAATAATCATCCCTTTTTGCAACTCTAATAAATCGCACCTTTTACCCATGACAGCAACCAAGGGATATGTGTGCAGACAGCCTATCGCATGCCTTATATACCCACCAAGACAGCTCACCACACGTGACTTCCTTCATAAGCTGAGTATCTAAAGAGTGGACATACTGCCTCTGCAACCTGCTCAGCTGTACATGGACCCAATGTGGAGAGGGGCCTACTCCGGCCATGAGATTCTTTAAAACTGTTGCTCTGTTTCCACCAGAAAGATAGAGTCCTTCATCCTTCAGTATTGCCTTAGACCACTAGGGATGTTTCTAACTGTCCTATACCACTAGAATTGTTATCATTAACTGCTTCACTACCATATTATACAGGGTGTCATTTACCCTTTTACTACCCTCGGCAACCAGGTATGATAACATGTATGTCACAAACCTGGATAATGTAGGAACAACTGAACTACTATAGACCATTATGGATGTAGCCAGTATCTCCTTAAGTATCTTAAACTAGTAAGGAAGTTAGCTTTAACTTCTTGGCTACCCTACACTACCAAGAATGTTATGAGTAATATCTTCACTATCCTAGACCATCAAAGGTGGTATTTTTAACCCCTTCAATGTCCTAGACCACCTGAGATGCTATTATCAATGAAGACTAAATGATTACTTTTATTACAAATGGTAGCTGCTGAGTGGACGGGGGAACCCTAGCTGTGAACCTTTCTCGATCAACTTATTCTTGGGGAGATATATTCATACTAACTACAATGTAAGGAATCTTAGCCTCACACTTAGATACTCTGTTGCATTTAACACTGAATTAGACCTGGCAGCTAAATGTATTTTACTGACCTTGGTGCAGTGTCAATAATCTGTAGGTCATTCACTTTTTATACTTGTATGTTATTGCTAATGCATTCCTCATACGGGTCAGTGACATTTTAGAATTACAGCTTTCCTTGAACTATACATTGAAGCCACAAGCTACTATTCTAACAGTATAAGCAACTGCAGAGAAACCGTTACTCCACATAAGATTTGCACTGTAATCTCATGCTTCGCATAATCTTTTGTACTGTTTAGTCTTACAACGAGAAGACCATCTGGCTTCTTGTGCATCCTATAAAAATCCTATAAATAGTATTCCTCTTCTTTTAAGTTTTTCTTGAATGATAATAGCTCCAGCCTTTAAAGGAAATGTGTCACCATTTTTTTTTCTGACAGTTAAAACCAGATAGTAACCAACATTTTTGTAATCTATTCTTATTTTCTGATTGCAGATTTTTTTATTCTATTTCCTGAACCTGATTATGTGGACAGCCATCTTGCCTGAGCTCTTCTTAACAGCAGTTAGAAAGCATTAAGAAAATTGCTTTATGGCAGCCACATGGTCCATAGACACAATGGTCAGGAGGGGAACTTATTGACTTCTTTGGGAGAGTTTTCAAGGCATGCTCTGTGATCTGACATTGTACAAGGAAATAATAGATAAGCTCTGACAAACACCTATTGTGAATGGTGGATCCTGTCTTATCTATACACAGAGGTGATGTCATTACATGCAGGATTAGAATGACAGATAAGCAGATAAATACAGGAAAGTGATCGGTACAGACCAAGAAGTGTTGCCTACTATTAGATCTAGTGGTCAGTGCGAAAACTGCAGGATTTCATGGTTTTTGTTTAAACATAAATATTTACATGGAAAATTAAAAATATCATAAACAATTCTTAAAAAATCTGTTAAACATAAAAGCGTGGTTTAAACAATAGGTCATTTTTTGATAAGTTTAAGTTCACTTTATGAACAGGCACTCCTGATTGAGTTTTCTCATTTAAAAACTCTGTTGGATGATACTGTTCAGTATTTTCCTCACTGTCAGAATCAGTGCAATTAGAGCTTGGATGGCCACCGTTGGGAGGCATTCAGATAGACCCCCTCCTTTCCCCTATGGCCAAATCTGCAGAGAGAAGCATACTTACTTAACCCCTCGCTGATGAGTTCGGGCTCCTTTGCTCTTCCTACACCACTGCCACATTCCAGTTCCCGCTGGTAAACTTCCTGTTTGACCTGAGTCACGTGTCCTCTGAAGCCAATGGTTGGCAGCAGTAATAATGTGTCCCCCATGAGTCTCATGACTCAGTAACATTGGGGGGGGGGGGGGGGCACATGTCACCGCTGTGGCCAGTCATTGGCTGCAGCAGCCATATGACCTACATCAAGCAGGAAGTCTAACAGCGAGGTCTGGAGTGCAGCAGTGGGGAGCAGGTAAGTATACGTCCCTCCATAAGTCCATAGGTGGACAACCCCTTCAATTATGTACTGGCTGTTTAGAGTTTTTTGGACAAAGTGAACCTTTTTTTAGCAAATGTATGGGAATTAGAGTTGAGCGGACACCTGGATGTTCGGGTTCGAGAAGTTCGGCCGAACTTCCCGGAAATGTTCGGGTTCGGGATCCGAACCCGATCCGAACTTCGTCCCGAACCCGAACCCCATTGAAGTCAATGGGGACCCGAACTTTTCGGCACTAAAAAGGCTGTAAAACAGCCCAGGAAAGGGCTAGAGGGCTGCAAAAGGCAGCAACATGTAGGTAAATCCCATGCAAACAAATGTGGATAGGGAAATGAATAAAAATAAAAATAAAATAAATAAAAATTGACCAATATCAATTGGAGAGAGGTCCCATAGCAGAGAATCTAGCTTCACGTCACCCACCACTGGAACAGTCCATTCTCAGATATTTAGGCCCCGGCACCCAGGCAGAGGAGAGAGGTCCCGTAACAGAGAATCTGGCTTCATGTCAGCAGAGAATCAGTCTGCATGTCATAGCAGAGAATCAGGCTTCACGTCAGCCACCACTGCAACAGTCCATTGTCATATATTTAGGCCCAGCACCCAGGCAGAGGAGAGAAGTCCCGTAACAGAGAATCTGTCTTCATGTCAGCAGAGAATCAGTCTGCATGTCATAGCAGAGAATCAGGCTTCACGTCAGCCACCACTGCAACAGTCCATTGTCATATATTTAGGCCCAGCACCCAGGCAGAGGAGAGAGGTCCCGTAACAGAGAATCTGTCTTCATGTCAGCAGAGAATCAGTTTGCATGTCATAGCAGAGAATCAGGCTTCACGTCAGCCACCACTGCAACAGTCCATTGGCATATATTTAGGCCCAGGAAGAGGAGAGAGGTCCCGTAACAGAGGATCTGGCTTCATGTCAGCAGAGAATCAGTCTGCATGTCATAGCAGAGAATCAGGCTTCATGTCAGCCACCACTGCAACAGTCCATTGGCATATATTTAGGCCCAGCACCCAGGCAGAGGAGAGAGGTCCCGTAACAGAGGATCTGGCTTCATGTCAGCAGAGAATCAGTCTGCATGTCATAGCAGAGAATCAGGCTTCACGTCAGCCACCACTGCAACAGTCCATTGTCATATATTTAGGCCCAGCACACAGGCAGAGGAGAGAGGTCCAGTAACAGAGAATCTGACTTCATGTCAGCAGAGAATTAGTCTGCATGTCATAAGAGAGAATCAGGCTTCACGTCAGCCACCACTGCAACAGTCCATTGTCAGATATTTAGGCCCAGCACCCAGGCAGAGGAAAGAGGTCCCGTAACAGAGAATCTGTCTTCATGTCAGCAGTGAATCAGTCTGCATGTCATAGCAGAGAATCAGGCTTCACGTCACCCAACATTGGAACAGTCCATTGGCATATATTTAGGCCCAGGCACCCAGGCAGAGGAGAGAGGTCCCGTAACAGAGAATCTGTCTTCATGTCAGCAGAGAATCAGTCTGCATGTCATAGCAGAGAATCAGGCTTCACGTCAGCCACCACTGCAACAGTCCATTGGCATATACTTAGGCCCAGCACACAGGCAGAGGAGAGAGATCCCGTAACAGAGAATCTGTCTTCATGTCAGCAGAGAATCAGTCTGCATGTCATAGCAGAGAATCAGGCTTCACGTCACCCAACATTGGAACAGTCCATTGTCATATATTTAGGCCCAGCACACAGGCAGAGGAGAGAGGTCCAGTAACAGAGAATCTGTCTTCATGTCAGCAGAGAATCAGTCTGCATGTCATAGCAGAGAATCAGGCTTCTCGTCACCCAACATTGGAACAGTCCATTGGCATATATTTAGGCCCAGGCACCCAGGCAGAGGAGAGAGGTCCCGTAACAGAGAATCTGTCTTCATGTCAGCAGAGAATCAGTCTGCATGTCATAGCAGAGAATCAGGCTTCACGTCACCCAACATTGGAACAGTCCATTGGCATATATTTAGGCCCAGGCAGAGGAGAGAGGTCCCGTAACAGAGAATCTGGCTTCATGTCAGCAGAGAATCAGTCTGCATGTCATAGCAGAGAATCAGGCTTCACGTCAGCCACCACTGCAACAGTCCACTGGCATATATTTAGGCCCAGCACACAGGCAGAGGAGAGAGGTCCCGTAACAGAGAATCTGTCTTCATGTCAGCAGAGAATCAGTCTGCATGTCATAGCAGAGAATCAGGCTTCACGTCAGCCACCACTGCAACAGTCCATTGTCATATATTTAGGCCCAGCATACAGGCAGAAAAGAGAGGTCCAGTAACAGAGAATCTGTCTTCATGTCAGCAGAGAATCAGTCTGCATGTCATAGCAGAGAATCAGGCTTCACGTCACCCAACATTGGAACAGTCCATTGGCATATATTTAGGCCCAGGCACCCAGGCAGAGGAGAGAGGTCCCGTAACAGAGAATCTGTCTTCATGTCAGCAGAGAATCAGTCTGCATGTCATAGCAGAGAATCAGGCTTCACGCCACCCAACATTGGAACAGTCCATTGGCATATATTTAGGCCCAGGCACCCAGGCAGAGGAGAGAGGTCCCGTAACAGAGAATCTGTCTTCATGTCAGCAGAGAATCAGTCTGCATGTCATAGCAGAGAATCAGGCTTCACGTCAGCCACCACTGCAACAGTCCATTGGCATATATTTAGGCCCAGCACCCAGGCAGAGGAGAGAGGTCCCGTAACAGAGAATCTGTCTTCATGTCAGCAGAGAATCAGTCTGCATGTCATAGCAGAGAATCAGGCTTCACGTCAGCCACCACTGCAACAGTCCATTGGCATATATTTAGGCCCAGCACCCAGGCAGAGGAGAGAGGTCCCGTAACAGAGAATCTGTCTTCATGTCAGCAGAGAATCAGTCTGCATGTCATAGCAGAGAATCAGGCTTCACGTCACCCAACATTGGAACAGTCCATTGGCATATATTTAGGCCCAGCACCCAGGCAGAGGAGAGAGGTCCCGTAACAGAGAATCTGTCTTCATGTCAGCAGAGAATCAGTCTGCATGTCATAGCAGAGAATCAGGCTTCACGTCAGCCACCACTGCAACAGTCCATTGGCATATATTTAGGCCCTGGCACCCAGGCAGAGGAGAGAGGTCCCGTAACAGAGAATCTGTCTTCATGTCAGCAGAGAATCAGTCTGCATGTCATAGCAGAGAATCAGGCTTCACGTCACCCAACATTGGAACAGTCCATTGGCATATATTTAGGCCCAGCACCCAGGCAGAGGAGAGAGGTCCCGTAACAGAGAATCTGTCTTCATGTCAGCAGAGAATCAGTCTGCATGTCATAGCAGAGAATCAGGCTTCACGTCAGCCACCACTGCAACAGTCCATTGGCATATATTTAGGCCCAGCACCCAGGCAGATGAGAGAGGTCCCGTAACAGAGAATCTGTCTTCATGTCAGCAGAGAATCAGTCTGCATGTCATAGCAGAGAATCAGGCTTCACGTCACCCAACATTGGAACAGTCCATTGGCATATATTTAGGCCCAGCACCCAGGCAGAGGAGAGAGGTCCCGTAACAGACAATCTGTCTTCATGTCAGCAGAGAATCAGTCTGCATGTCATAGCAGAGAATCAGGCTTCACGTCAGCCACCACTGCATCAGTCCATTGGCATATATTTAGGCCCAGCACCCAGGCAGAGGAGAGAGGTCCCGTAACAGAGAATATGGCTTCATTTCAGCAGAGAATCAGTCTGCATGTCATAGCAGAGAATCAGGCTTCACGTCACCCAACATTGGAACAGTCCATTGGCATATATTTAGGCCCAGGCACCCAGGCAGAGGAGAGAGGTCCCGTAACAGAGAATCTGTCTTCATGTCAGCAGAGAATCAGTCTGCATGTCATAGCAGAGAATCAGGCTTCACGTCAGCCACCAGTGCAACAGTCCATTGTCATATATTTAGGCCCAGCACCCAGGCAGAGGAGAGAGGTCCCGTAAAAAGAGGATCTGGCTTCATGTCAGCAGAGAATCAGTCTGCATGTCATAGCAGAGAATCAGGCTTCACGTCAGCCACCACTGCAACAGTCCATTGGCATATATTTAGGCCCAGCACACAGGCAGAGGAGAGAGGTCCCGTAACAGAGAATCTGTCTTCATGTCAGCAGAGAATTAGTCTGCATGTCATAGCAGAGAATCAGGCTTCACGTCAGCCACCAGTGCAACAGTCCATTGTCATATATTTAGGCACAGCACCCAGGCAGAGGAGAGAGGTCCCGTAACAGAGGATCTGGCTTCATGTCAGCAGAGAATCAGTCTGCATGTCATAGCAGAGAATCAGGCTTCACGTCAGCCACCACTGCAACAGTCCATTGGCATATATTTAGGCTCAGCACACAGGCAGAGGAGAGAGGTCCCGTAACAGAGAATCTGGCTTCATGTCAGCAGAGAATTAGTCTGCATGTCATTGCAGAGAATCAGGCTTCACGTCACCCAACATTGGAACAGTCCATTGGCATATATTTAGGCCCCGGCACCCAGACAGAGGAGAGGTTCATTCAACTTTGGGTAGCCTCGCAATATAATGGTAAAATGAAAATAAAAATAGGATTGAATGAGGAAGTGCCCTGGAGTACAATATTATATGGTTAAGGGGAGGTAGTTAATGTCTAATCTGCACAAGGGATGGACAGGTCCTGTGGGATCCATGCCTGGTTCATTTTTATGAACGTCAGCTTGTCCACATTGGCTGTAGACAGGCGGCTGCGTTTGTCTGTAATGACGCCCCCTGCCGTGCTGAATACACGTTCAGACAAAACGCTGGCCGCCGGGCAGGCCAGCACCTCCAAGGCATAAAAGGCTAGCTCTGGCCACGTGGACAATTTAGAGACCCAGAAGTTGAATGGGGCCGAACCATCAGTCAGTACGGAGAGGGGTGTGCACACGTACTGTTCCACCATGTTAGTGAAATGTTGCCTCCTGCTAACACGTTGCGTATCAGGTGGTGGTGCAGTTAGCTGTGGCGTGTTGACAAAACTTTTCCACATCTCTGCCATGCTAACCCTGCCCTCAGAGGAGCTGGCCGTGACACAGCTGCCTTGGCGACCTCTTGCTCCTCCTCTGCCTTGGCCTTGGGCTTCCACTTGTTCCCCTGTGACATTTGGGAATGCTCTCAGTAGCGCGTCTACCAACGTGCGCTTGTACTCGTGCATCTTCCTATCACGCTCCAGTGCAGGATGTAAGGTGGGCACATTGTCTTTGTAGCGTGGATCCAGCAGGGTGGCAACCCAGTAGTCCGCACACGTTAAAATGTGGGCAACTCTGCTGTCGTTGCGCAGGCACTTCAGCATGTAGTCGCTCATGTGTGCCAGACTGCCCAGGGGTAAGAACAAGCTGTCCTCTGTGGGAGTCGTATCGTCATCGTCCTGCCTTTCCCCCCCAGCCACGCACCAGTGATGGGCCCGAGCTGCGTTGGGTGCCACCCCGCTGTGACCGTGCTTCATCCTCATCCTCCTCCACCTCCTCCTCATCCTCGTCCTCCTCGTCCTCCAGTAGTGGGCCCTGGCTGGCCACATTTGTACCTGGCCTCTGCTGTTGCAAAAAACCTCCCTCTGAGTCACTTCGAAGAGACTGGCCTGAAAGTGCTAAAAATGACCCCTCTTCCTCCTCCTCCTCCTCCTCTTGCATCATTGCCCTAAGTGTTTTCTCAAGGAGACATAGAAGTGGTATTGTAACGCTGATAACGGCGTCATCGCCACTGGCCATGTTGGTGGAGTACTCGAAACAGCGCAACAGGGCACACAGGTATCGCATGGAGGCCCAGTCATTGGTGGTGAAGTGGTGCTGTTCCGTAGTGCGACTGACCCATGCGTGCTGCAGCTGAAACTCCACTATGGCCTGCTGCTGCTCGCACAGTCTGTCCAGCATGTGCAAGGTGGAGTTCCACCTGGTGGGCACGTCGCATATGAGGCGGTGAGCGGGAAGGCCGAAGTTACGCTGTAGCGCAGACAGGCGAGCAGAGGCAGGATGTGAACGCCGGAAGCGCGAACAGATGGCCCGCACTTTATGCAGCAGCTCTGACATGTCGGGGTAGTTGTGAATGAACTTCTGCACCACCAAATTCAGCACATGCGCCAAGCAAGGGATGTGCGTCAAACCGGCTAGTCCCAGAGCTGCAACGAGATTTTGCCCATTATCACACACCACCAGGCCGGGCTTGAGGCTCACCGGCAGCAACTACTCGTCGGTCTGTTGTTCTATACCCCGCCACAACTCCTGTGCGGTGTGGGTCTGTCCCCCAAACATATGAGTTTCAGAATGGCCTGCTGACGTTTACCCCGGGCTGTGCTGAAGTTGGTGGTTAAGGTGTGTGGCTTACTGGATGAGCAGGTGGAAGAAGAGGAGGAGGAAGCCGAGAAGGAGGAGGTGGCAACAGGAGGCAAAGAATGTTGCCCTGCGATCCTTGGCGGCGGAAGGACGTGCGCCAAACAGCTCTCCGCCTGGGGCCCAGCTGCCACTACATTTACCCAGTGTGCAGTTAGGGAGATATAGCGTCCCTGGCCGTGCTTACTGGTCCACGTATCTGTGGTTAGGTGGACCTTGCCACAGATGGCGTTGCGCAGTGCACACTTGATTTTATCGGATACTTGGTTGTGCAGGGAAGGCACGGCTCTCTTGGAGAAGTAGTGCCGGCTAGGAACAACATACTGTGGGACAGCAAGCGACATGAGCTGTTTGAAGCTGTCTGTGTCCACCAGCCTAAATGACAGCATTTCATAGGCCAGTAGTTTAGAAATGCTGGCATTCAGGGCCAGGGATCGAGGGTGGCTAGGTGGGAATTTACGCTTCTCTCAAATGTTTGTGAGATGGAGAGCTGAACGCTGTCGTGTGACATGGTTGAGATGCTTGGTGACGGAGGTGGTGGTGGTGTTGGTGGTACATCCCCTGTTTGCTGGGCGGCAGGTGCCAACGTTCCTCCAGAGGCGGAGGAAGAGGCCGAGGCGGCAGCAGCAGAAGAGGCCGAGGCGGCAGCAGCAGAAGAGGTAGCAGGGGGAGCCTGAGTGACTTCCTTGTTTTTAAGGTGTTTACTCCACTGCAGTTCATGCTTTGCATGCAGGTGCCTGGTCATGCAGGTTGTGCTAAGGTTCAGAACGTTAATGCCTCGCTTCAGGCTCTGATGGCACAGCGTGCAAACCACTCGGGTCTTGTCGTCAGCACATTGTTTGAAGAAGTGCCATGCCAGGGAACTCCTTGAAGCTGCCTTTGGGGTGCTCAGTCCCAGATAGCGGCGGTCAGTAGCAGGCGGAGTCTCTTGGTGGCGGGTGTTCTGCTTTTGCCCACTGCTCCCTCTTTTGCTACGCTGTTGGCTCGGTCTCACCACTGCCTCTTCCTCCGAACTGTGAAAGTCAGTGGCACGACCTGCATTCCATGTGGGGTCTAGGACCTCATCGTCCCCTGCATCGTCTTCCACCCAGTCTTGATCCCTGACCTCCTGTTCAGTCTGCACACTGCAGAAAGACGCAGCAGTTGGCACCTGTGTTTCGTCATCATCAGAGACATGCTGAGGTGGTATTCCTATGTTCTCATAATCAGGAAACATAAGTGGTTGTGCGTCAGTGCATTCTATGTCTTCCACCGCTGGGGAAGGGCTGGGTGGATGCCCTTGGGAAACCCTGCCAGCGGAGTCTTCAAACAGCATAAGAGACTGCTGCATAACTTGAGGCTCAGACAGTTTCCCTGGTATGCATGGGGGTGATGTGACAGACTGATGGGCTTGGTTTTCAGGCGCCATCTGTGCACTTTCTGCAGAAGACTGGGTGGGAGATAATGTGAACGTGCTGGATCCACTGTCGGTCACCCAATTGACTAACGCCTGTACCTGCTCAGGCCTTACCATCCTTAGAACGGCATTGGGCCCCACCAAATATCGCTGTAAATTATGGCGGCTACTGGAACCTGAGGTAGTTGGTACACTAGGACGTGTGGCTGTGGCAGAACGGCCACGTCCTCTCCCAGCACCAGAGGGTCCACTAACACCACCACGACCATGTTCGCGTCCGTGTCCTTTACTAGATGTTTTCCTCATTGTTATCGTTCACCACAACAACAAAAATATTATTTGACCCAATGTATTGAATTCAAATTCAGGCCTTTTTTTAAAGACAACTAACACTATCTGGCTATCTATTTAGGTACCGTATTACACTAATACAGGCACAGCAGTAACCACAGATTTAGCTGACTATAAATTTGAGGCCTATTATTTAGGCGCTGGGTGACAGGTTTAGGTTTACTGACAGAATTAGACTTGGAAATGCACAGTAGTGTGTGTGTGAAGTTATTCAGAATGACCCTATGTGCACCTTGAATATTATATACCCTTTTAGGGATAGATTTCAAATAGCTCTGATACAGCAGAAACCACTAAATGAGGAAATTGCTAAATTGGGAATTGTATTTCAACCCAGAACAAAAAATGTGCTTTGACGGACACTAAATAACTTGCCCAGCCACAACAGTACAGCAGTAACGACAGATTTAGCTGAATATAAATTTGAGGCCTAGTATTTAGGCGCTGGGTGACAGGTATAGATTTACTGACAGAATTAGACTTGGAAATGCACAGTAGCGTGTGTGTGAAGTTATTCAGAATGACCCTATGTGCACCTTGAATATTATATACCCTTTTAGGGATAGATTTAAAATAGCTCTGATACAGCAGAAACCACTAAATTAAGAAATTGCTAAATTGGGAATTGTATTTCAACCCAGAACAAAAACTGTGCTTTGACGGACACTAAATAACTTGACCAGCCACAACAGTACAGCAGTAACGACAGATTTAGCTGGATATAAATTTGAGGCCTAGTATTTAGGCGCTGGGTGACAGGTATAGGTTTACTGACAGAATTAGACTTGGAAATGCACAGTAGCGTGTTTGTGAAGTTATTCAGAATGACCCTATGTGCACCTTGAATATTATATTCAAGGTGCACAATATTATATTCAAGTTATTCAGAATGACCCTATGTGCACCTTGAATATTATATACCCTTTTAGGGATAGATTTCAAATAGCTCTGATACAGCAGAAACCACTAAATGAGGAAATTCCTTTCCCTCTGTCAGCTTGTTGAAGGACAACCATTTTCAGTTCTCTCCAGAGATGTTCTGTTGTGTTCAAATCAAGGCTCTGGCTGGGCCACTCAAGGACATTGACAGAATTGTGCCTAAGCTAATCCTGTTTGTCTTAGTTGTGTGCTTAGGGTTGTTGTATTGTTGGAAGGTTCTGCCCAGTGTGAGGTCCAGAGCACTCTCGATCAGGCTTTCACTAATAATATCTATGTACTGTGCTCCATTCAGCATTCTCTCAACCCTGACCGACCGGCAGTGTGTTATGGTAAGCAAAAGAGCCCCCTGGATCTCACAGGCAAGCAGGCTGTAAGCGTATTACAGTGGTAATACACTTACAGCCAATGCATTACAATACAGAAGTATTGTAATACATTGTAAAGGGGAACAGACCCCCAAAAGTTGAAGTCCCAGAGTGGGACAAAAAATACATTTAAAAAGAGTTAAAAAAATACGGTTTTCAAATAAAATAAAAAGTTAAGTTTTAAGTAGAAAAAAAAGCATCCTTCCCCAAAATAAAGTAAAAAAAATTGTAAAAAAGGAGAAACATGAAAAGTAGACATATTAGGTATCGCCGCGTCCGTATCAACTGGCTCTATAAAAATATAACATGACCTAATACCTCAGGTGAACACTGTCAACATTTTTTTTATAAAAACTGTGCTAAAAACATTTTTTGTTACTTTACATCACTAAAAGTGTAACTCTAAGTTTCAGAAATGCTTTTATTGTGTTAAATGTAAAAAATAAATAAAAAAGTAACAACCTGCTCTATAAAAATATCACATGACCTAAAAGTGTGTAAAAAAGCAATTTTTTGTCACCTTACATTACAAAAAGTGTAATACCAAGCGATCAAAAAGTTATATGCACCCCAAAATAGTGGCAATCAAACCGTCATCTCATCCCGCAAAAATTATACCCTACCTAAGACAATTGCCCAAAAACTGAAAAAACTATGGCTCTCAGACTATGGAGACACTAAAACATGATTTTTCTTTTTTCTCTTCTCCTTTAGGGATCCACTTGCACCCCGATGAGTAAACCGGAAACCCTCCCCCGATTTGCAAGGTATAAGTCACATATGTCCTAGACTTAGATTATTCTTAATAGTTGTACATATGTAGTTGATTTAAATATCATGCCCATGTTTCAAAATATATTATATGCATCCAACCATACTCATTACCTCAAAATAATTGAGACACATATAAATACTGGCTCTGACTGAACTTGCCAACTTAATTCTAATTATTTATGAATATAGTCGCAAGAGATAAATAAAGATCTTAGCTCACCTACAGATAGGCAGTGGATGCTAAACCTATAGCCCCCTAATAGTTGCCCTCCATAAGTTGTTTTAAATGTATATGTTTTTTGGGGCTATATTGTTTATTAAAGGAGAAATAAAAGTAATATTTTAATAATTAGAGAAAAGGCCAGAAACAGGACAATAAAACCGTAACAAAAAGACTATTGAAACCGTAACAATAAAAACATGGTAACATTTAATTCTTTGTGTGTTATTAGTTTAAGCAGACTGTGATTGTCTATTGTGTTGACTTAGATGAAGATCAGATCACATTTTATGACCAATTTGTGCAGAAATACATATAATTCCAAAGGGTTCACATACTATTTCTTGCAACTGTATATCGCAAGATAAGGGTTTTATGTGTGACCTCGGCTGGAGAGGATGCTAGCCTTTTCCTGATCCCTCTAATACTTCTGTTCTGTGAAAGATTTGTGTAGGACCCTAACACTATCTTCAGGTTTTATGATAAGAGTCTCTGCGAAATGGTTCAGTTTTACAGATTTTATGGCTACAATCTCCTGACCTGGCTTTGGGAATGGGACATGGATGAGGTGATGACCCACTAAGGAATGTTAAAGGAGGGGTGTCTACCTCTAACAATAATTTTGATATCTGGATACCTCTATCACCACAACTCCCCCTTTTAGATATGACATGGGATTATAGATACACCCATCAATATCCCAAGCCAGTCTCGACCATTTCTTGCTGGCAGGACAAGCCATGGGCATTGCCGTGATCTCTCCCTTTCTTGTTCTGAAATTATTGTAATGACAAACTCTCAGCAACTTTCCATTATCATTGGCCACCCTATGTTGGTTAACTAAGGCGGTTGTAATCAGTCACTACCGTGAATCTGCGCCCATACAGGTAAGGCTGCAGCTTCTGCAAGGCCCACACAATGGTCAAGCAATCCTTCTCTACTGTAGCAGCTTCCTGCTGAAGTAGATTATGGGATGTTCCTCCTCCTCTGGATTTACCTGGCTGAGCACTGCACCTAAGCCACATGCGCTGGGGTCAGTCTGTACCACAAATTTGTGGGTAAAGATGGGCTTTGCAAGACTGTTGAGCATGCAAGGGCATTTTTTAGAGCTGCCATAGACTGCTCACGGTCTGGAGTCCAATTTACTATTTGTAGCAACTTCTTTATCATGAGGTCCGTCAGCAGTTTTGCAAGGGTGCTATGGTTAGGAATAAACTTTCTATAGTATCCTGCAGTCCCTAAAAAAGACATCACTTGCTTTTTGGTTTTAGGAGTGGGCCAGGAAACAATAGTGTCTACCTTCACTGGTTCGGGTTTCAGGGTCCCTCCACCCGCTCGGTGTCCAAGGTACTGTACCTCTGTCATGACAATCTGACACTTTCTAGGCTTGATTCACCAGAGCACCCATGACAGGTGGGTCAGGTGATCCTCCCATGTGTGACTGAACACAGCGATGTCATCCAAGTAAGCTGCAGAAAATTCTTCAAACTCCTTAAGTAGCTGGTTAACCAAGCACTGGAAAGTGGCAGGGTCATTTTACATGTCAATGGGCATTACTACGTATTCATAGAGCCCAAACGGAGTGATAAAGGCGGACCTCTCCTGGGCATCTTTGGACATTGGGATCTGTCATTATCCCCTACTCAAGTCCATAATCGTGATGTACTTGGCACTGGCCAGTAAATCATCTATGTGGGGCATCAGGTAAGTATCGAACATGGTGTTGGCTTTCAATTTCCTGTAGTCCCCACAAAAGCAGGTTGTCCGATCCTTCTTTGTGATGAGGACTACAGGTGAGGCCCACTCACTATGTGACTTCTGGATCTCCTCTAACTCCCTCTTCTTATGTCAGCCCCAGTTGCGTAGCTACCGGGGAAGCAGCTGCTTAGGGGCCCAAGCTCAGAAGAGGCCCCAAGCAGTACTAGATCAGGAAGAAGACAGAGGATGAGGGAAGAATCAAGAAAGCAATTCCGGCACTGGATAAATTTGTCGTTGCGTCGTCTTTATTCTCCATTTCACATTATAGGTTACATATAATGGACATCACCTCCCACCACCTCCGGTTAGGTTGACATGTTTCAAACTACAATGTTCTTAATCATAACCTTGTGGTGTGTCCGGTTTCAGGGAGTCTTATGGACCTCATGCTCCAATAGACAGGTATGCAGGAAAGAAGGCGGAGGGAAAAGCTAATAGTGGGGGAGGGGAACACAGAACAGGTGAGGAAAATAGTAGGAAAGTAGTAAGAGGAGGAGAGAACTACAATGCCTGAGCCGGGCACATCACACCCAAACTCCTGTGACACTAACTCTGTATACAAAATCAACAAGTCACATACATTTGTCGCAATAAACATAAATAGACAAGCTAACAAAATTCTGATCAAACTAAAGACCTCTTAATATGTATCTAAACCTAAGGCTATAGTACCCTCCATGTAGTTCCCTCTCTGGGTTAACAGTCATACTACATGACTTTGTAAAGTAAGTTCCCAATATCAATTGTTATAAAATAATGCAGTATTTAATACAAGTGCATCAATTCTTTTTTCAAGTTAAGTCCAGATGGAAACCTAGTATTCAGTCTAAAAATCCGATATGCCTCCTGTAACAGGATTTTTTTCTTAATATTGCCTTCTCTTGGAGGAACTGTCACTTTCTCAAAGGCAAAAGTGTGTAAACTATTCATGTTGCGATTGTGTTCCACTATAAAATGGTTAGCTGCATTGGATATGCCTGTTACTAGGGGGTTAACAATGTAATTAAGATGCTCTCGCAACCTTGCCTTGAATTGTCTGCTTGTGCTTCCCACATACATCAGATCACATAAGGTGCATTTTATGGCATAGATCACACCTGTCATATTACAATTAATATGACTTCTGATCGAGAAAGTATCAGTATGTGTGGAATTGTCAAACTCTGTTGTTTGCACAGCAAATTTGCAGGTTTTACAGGGGTGTCCCCCACATTTGGTAAATAGCCTGTATTTTAACCAAGTGTCTAATTTACTCATCGGGGTGCAAGTGGATCCCTAAAGGAGAAGAGAAAAAAGAAAAAAAGTCTGCCTTTATACATGCACATTAAAACTCGATGGAAAAATTCTAAGTGACTATGCATGCGCACTGATGATATTAAAACTAGTAGAAATTCAAAGTCCAGATGCAAGCGCACATAACAGCCATAAGAAATAAGACACTAAGTCCTGACGCAGGCGCACATAATAGCTATAATAATAAAATTAAGGAATTCTAAGTCCAGATGCAAGCGCACATAAGAGTCACAATAAAAAAGACACTAAGTCCCGACGCAAGCGCACATAATAGCCACAAAAAAGACACTAAGTTCCGACGCAAGCGCACATAATAGCCACAAAAAAGACACTAAGTCTCGACGCAAGCGCACATAATAACCACAATAGAAAAGACACTAAGTTCTAGCACAAGCGCATATAACACTAATAGAAAAAAGACACCAAGTCCCGACGCAAGCGCACATAACAGTCACAATGAAAAAGACACTAAGTCCTGACGCAAGCGCATATAACAGCAACAAAAAGCAACTAAGTGTCGAACGCAAGCGCATAGGAAACAATTTGATTAGCTGACAACCAGACCATCGTGACTGACTGAACTGCATCTGGATAGGTCCATTTACATGCTCCTCAACACGAGATATAATTCTATTGGACACCACTGAGCGGAAACCCGCCTCAGTGATATACAAGTCCTTACAAACAAAACACTCGTGTTGCTAGTAGCTCCTTACCCCCCTGAAGAAGCCGCATCTCGCGGTGAAACATGTCGGGGGAGCTGCACCGTTAGTTTTTAATAATTATGGTAGGGAAAAAGAATGATTAACTGGACGGCGATCTGCAGACGCCGCTTATAGACGTATAATATAGGGGCAGAAAATAGGCAAAAGTGCGGGCGGTAAGAGCCACTATAAGTACCTGATAAAACATATCGTACTTGGATAAATACAGCACTGTAGGAAGGGTATTAATCCCAAGAGCCTTAGTTGCAAGGTGTCTGATGTCGGCTGACATTACAGACACGCATTCTATTATAGATTGCAAGAGATAAATAAAGATCTTAGCTCACCTACAGATAGGCAGTGGACGCTAAACCTATAGCCCCCTAATAGTTGCCCTCCATAAGTTGTTTTAAATGTATATGTTTTTTGGGGCTATATTGTTTATTAAAGGAGAAATAAAAGTTATATTTTAATAATTAGAGAAAAGGCCAGAAACAGGATTTATAGTCCCAGACTATTGAAACCGTAATACATGACTTCCTGGGTCCAGTGGATCACTTGTAAATATTACATGTTTTTATTCAACACACCATGTAAACATTCACAGTGCAGGTGGAAAAAGTATGTGAACCCCTAGACTAATGACATCTCCAAGAGCTAATTGGAGTGAGGTGTCAGCCAACTGGAGTCCGATCACTGAGATGAGATTGGAAGTGTTGGTTACAGCTGCCCTGCCCTATAAAAACACACACTAGTTCTGGGTTTGCTTTTCACAAGAAGCATTGCCTGATGTGAATGATGCCTAGCACAAAAGAGCTCTCAGAAGACCTACTATTAAGAATTGCTGACTTGCATAAAGCTGAAAAGGGTTATAAAAGTATCTCCAAAAGCTTTGCTGTTCATCAGTCCACGGTAAGACAAATTGTCTATAAATGGAGAAAGTTCAGCACTGCTGCTACTCTCCCTAGGAGTGGCCGTCCTGTAAAGATGACTGCAAGAGCACAGCGCAGATTGCTCAATGAGGTTCAGAAGAATCCTAGAGTGTCAGCTAAAAACTTACAAAAGTCTCTGGCATATGCTAACATCCTTGTTACCAAATCTACGATACGTAAAACACTAAACAAGAATGGATTTCATGGGAGGATACCACAGAGGAAGCCACTTCTGTCCAAAAAAACATTGCTGCAGGTTTACAGTTTGCACAAGAGCACCTGGATGTTCCACAGCAGTACTGGCAAAATATTCTGTGGACAGATGAAACCAAAGTTGACTTGTTTGGAAGACACACACAACACTATGTGTGGAGAAAAAGAGGCACAGCACACCAACATCAAAACCTCATCCAAACTGTGAAGTATGGTGGTGGGGGCATCATGGTTTGGGGCTGCTTTGCTGCATCAGGGCCTGGACGGATTGCTATCATCGAAGGAAAAATGAATTCCTAAGTTTATCAAGACATTTTTCAGGAGAACTTAAGGCCATCTGTCTACCAGCTGAAGCTCAACAGAAGATGGGTGTTGCAACAGGACAACGACCCACAGCATAGATGAAAATCAACAACAGAATGGGTTAAACAGAAAGAAAATACACCTTCTGGAGTGGCCCAGTGAGAGTCCTGACTTCAACCCGATTGAGATGCTGTGGCATGACCTGAAGAAAGCGATTCACACCAGACATCCCAAGGATATTGCTGAACTGAAACAGTTCTGTAAAGAGGAATGGTCAAGAATTACTCCTGACCGTTGTGCACGTCTGATCTGCAACGACAGGAAACTTTTGGTTGAAGTTATTTCTGCCAAAGGAGGTTTAACCAGTTATTAAATCCAAGGGTTCACATACTTTTTCCACCTGCACTGTGAATATTTACATGGTGTGTTCAATAAAAACATGGTAACATTTAATTCTTTGTGTATTATTAGTTTAAGCAGACTGTGATTGTCTATTGTTGTGACTTAGATGAAGATCAGATCACATTTTGTGACCAATTTGTGCAGAAATCCATATCATTCCAAAGGGTTCAATACTTTTTCTTGCAACTGTACATCAAAGAAATACATGGCTTAATCCATATTTGGGCCACGACCTTCCTTCTGAAATCTCAGGCCATGTATATGATTCTACAGTATCAAAGTAAAATCGATCCCAGCTCAGTAACAGGGAGCAATTAGATAAGTCTATCCATCCTGCCATTGCCTTCGCTATGTTTGATACAGAAGTGTGCGGGACATTGGGACGGAGTGGATGGGGGTAATACGAAGTTGCTAGGATGCATGCCCAAAAATATATTTTAATACAAAACATTTTAAGGCAGACCTGGTGTACAGAAGATGTCCTAAACACTGGGTCATAAAAGGTCATTACCATACTCACTGGCCTCGTATCACAGGCAGGGGGATTTGTGGGGGAGCCTGCATATCCTTTTTAACATATGTGTGCAGGATAGCCAACTGTTATTTCTTTGTGGATCACTAGCTTGATGGAATGACTGATAGTTCTGCTTCCCAAGGAAACCAGACTTATCCATCACATAACGTATTAAGTTCTATTTTTATTCCTTTCTTTTTCCAAAATGCTACGGAACTTAATGTTGTCATGTAAGTAATAGAGATGGATTATTATATCTTAACAATGCAGGTTAGATCATAAGATTATACTACGTGAGCGGGGCCGGTGCATTTGAATACAGGGACTGCACCGCTCCCGCTTTCATTCCTAATTCAGATGCAGGCCCCCAGCCCCTGTATTGGGGGTCATTCACACTGCAGAGACACTGTTATGGGGGGGGGATCTGTGGATGGCACATAGCATAAGATGCTATATACGTGTCTTCCACAGATCCCCCCATCACAGTGCCATCCAGAAATCCCCCATAAAAGTGCCATCCAGCGATCCCCCATAACAGTGCAATCCACAGATCCCCCATAACAGTGCCATCCAGAGATCCCGATAACAGTGCCATCCACAAATCCCCCATAACAGTGCCATCCACAAATCCCCCATAACAGTGCCATCCACAGATCCCCCATAACAGTGCCATACACAGAACCCCATAACAGTGCCATCCACAGATCCCCATAACAGTGCCATCCACAGATCCCCCATAACAGCGCCATCCACAGATTCCCCCCATAACAGTGCCATCCACAGATTCCCCCGATAACAGTGCCATCCACAGATCCCCACATAACAGTGCCATCCACAGATTCCCCATAACAGTGCCATCCACAGATCC
The DNA here is from genome assembly GCF_014858855.1 of Bufo gargarizans. Taxonomy (NCBI): domain Eukaryota; kingdom Metazoa; phylum Chordata; class Amphibia; order Anura; family Bufonidae; genus Bufo; species Bufo gargarizans. The sequence goes on along the minus strand of NC_058080.1, from coordinate 405,531,269 downwards.
CCCCTATAACAGTGCCATCCACAGATCCCCCCAATAGCAGTGTCATCCACAGATCCCCCCAATAGCAGTGTCATCCACAGATCCCCCCAATAGCAGTGTCATCCACAGATCCCCCCATAAGTGTTTGGATCACTTTGTTTCTTACAACGTTCTCAGAATTCTTATGTACAGGATTCGTAGGATTCGAAAGATTCAATAGATTCGAGAACCTTTTCGGATTCGGATTCGAAAAAAATTGGATTTGTCCTACCTCTAGTTCTAACGATTCCATGACCTTAGAAGAAGCGTTATTGATTTATTAACCTGTGAATGCTAGTTAGCTTAGTGAGTCGTAGAGTGTACTGGGGCATTATTTAATGGTGTCTCGTCAGCCTGATATGATGAGTGGTGGCTCTAGTGATGGATGAACATCGGCCGGGACGATTCGCGAACACGAGTTCGCGATCAAATGTTCGCGAACTTCGAGTTTACGGCGGGCCCCATTCACTTTAATGGCAGGCGAACCAGAAAAACCTTCAGGTCATATTTTCAGCCAGCAAACACTTACTAGAAGTACACATATAGTCCCACAACATGGACAGTGATATACCAGAGGGGGATCATTGGAAAAATTCCCACAAAAAATATGTATTTTAATCAGGGGCCATTTTTATGCGTCTTAAAGGGAAACTCTCAAAAGTGTGCGCTGCTGGAGCCTAGAAATTTTTTATTTCCTATCGGTTTGATGTATACAAATGTGTAGCACTCCACGTTTTGTATCCTGCAGAGTCCATAAAAAAAATGCATACGTTAACGTAATTTCTTTTTCTACCATGGAACTGTATGGTGAACGGACGCCACTGTACGGCATCAGTCTGAGGAATCTGTTAACGCATAAATAGGATGTGAACCCAGCCCTAGTGTCAGAATAAACAACCAGTACACAGTGGAGCAGTGTGGCAGGGAGGGGAGGCCGCCATGTACTGACAGAGTGCTACCTGGTCCTGGTGGTCAGGGATGAGGACTGTGTTTCCCAAGGATCATTTTCTACTGGGAAATACAGGGCACAGTATAATACACTAGAATCTATATAATATAAAGATATTAGCCCTACCCGAATAATAATACAATTAGGTGGTCATTTATTATATAGAAATACATCTATGTTAGGCGTATTTCTGACACAGACTGTGGCGCAAAGGTCCTTAGCACAGCAATTTGCATATTTTTCCCACTCATGGCAGGTCTAAAAAAGGATGGCGTGGGCGGGGAAAGGTATACAGTTATGGCCATCCAGTTATTGGATACCACTGCCATACATTAACCAGACAACACCTCTGTACAGTGACTAGATAACACCGCCATACTGTGACCGGATCAAAGGGTATAAGAGGGCACAGTACAGTGAATGACTAGGGGCACTGCACAGGGTGTGGTAAGAGGGCACAATGCGGGGGATATAAGTGGGCACAGTACTGGGTGAGGGGCACAGTATGGAGTGGGGGGCACAGTCACATGACCCTATGACATTAGAAGATCCTTATGGTGAATGCGGTTCATACGCCACCATAATGAGAGGCAGAGGAGTGAGACAAGAGTGTGATTATGTGGCTAGAAATAAAAAATGTAACTGTCGGCCAGTACAGGCCTAAAAAACAAGGCAATAGGCATTCACCTGACAGCAAAAAACTTTGGATTCTGTGGCTGGAGGTACATTAGGCGGTCACAGGATAAATATGTAACTGTTGGCCAGTATAGCCCCCAAAAATTAGGCAATAGGCATTCACCTGACAGCAAAGAACTTTGGATTCTGTGGCTGGAGGTACATTAGGCGGTCACAGGATAAATATGTAACTGTCGGTCAGTACAGCCTCCAAAAATTAGGCAATAGCTATTAACCTGACAGCAAAGAACTTTGGATTCTGTGGGGCTGGAGGTACATTAGGCGATCACAGGATAAAAATGTAACTGTCGGCCAGTACAGCCCCCAAAAATTAGGCAATAGGCATTCACCTGACAGCACAGAACTTTGGATTCTGTTGCTGGAGGTACATAAGGCGGTCACAGGATAAATATGTAACTGTCGGCCAGTACAGGTCCCAAAAATTAGGCATTCACCTGACATAAAAGGCCTTTTATGCCGCTGTATATACATAAGGCAATAATCACTCTTTTTTCTGGGTTGTGGCGGATATGTGTGGGCTGGCATGAGGAAATTCAATTACACGTGGTCATCATAAGGTGTTGAATTCCTCTGAGATCCATGCCTCATTCATTTTAAAAAATGTGAGGTAGTCCACACTGTCGTGAGCTAGGCAGGTGCGCTCATCAGTCACGATCCCCCTGTTGCGCTGAACGTCCTTTCAGACAGGACACTCGACGAGGGGCAAGCCAACAGTTCCATGGCAAATTGTGGCAGCTCTGGCCACAGGTCAAGCCTGCACACCCAGTAGTCAAGGGGTTCCTTGCTTCTCAGAGCGTCCACATCGGCCGTTAACTCGATGTAGTCGGACAACTGTCAGTCTAGGCGTTCCCTGAGGCTGGATCCGGAGGGCGGCTGTCGATGCGTTGGCTGCAAGAATGATCTCATATCCGAAGTGACCAAAACATCTTCAAACCGCCCTCTTTTTGGTACCTGCACCTGTTTCGCTGTGGATGGAAATTTCTCTGCCAGTGCCCGCAACAGCAGAATGGAGCATCTCTCGCAGCAAAGCCTGGAAATGCTGCATTCTGACAGCCCTCTGTGATGCTGGTAACATGGCTGCCATTTTGTGTTTGTATAGGGGGTCTAAGTACGTTGCCAACCAGTACAGGTCCTGAACCTTTATGCTTTTTATACGGTAGTCCTTCTTCAAACACTGGAGCACAATAATCCCCATTTGGACTAAATTGGAAGCGGTGGAGCACCCTGGCTCCTGCTCATCGCCCAGGAGAATTTTGTCCTCAGTCTCCTTCCCCCAGCTACGGACAACCCTAGGGATCCCCGAAAAGTTTAAAGCCTGCTCTTATTGCTCCTCCTCCTCCCCGCAGCCACCATCCTCCTCTGACTTCTCTTCAGACTCCTGTTGACTTGTCTCAGATGGAGTAGCCCCCCCTGGGAATTCATTCAACATTGCGACTTCCTCATCTTCCAGCTCCTGCTCCTCGATGGCTTGATCAATGACACGATGCAATGCACGCTCCAGAAAGAGGGTGTAATGTACGATGTCACCCTGGCTGCGATTGACCAGTTTGGTGATCTCATCAAATGTCCGCAGAAGTCTGCATGCATCGCGCATGAGCAACCACTGGCACAGTGAAAAGAAACCAAGCTCCCCTGAACCTGTCCTGCCGACGAGTTCGTATAGATAGACGTTAACGGAACATTTCTGCTGGAGCAGCCTATAAAGCATATACAAGATGGCGTCTAAAATGGTCAGAGATTTTCCTGACCTGCCGCAAGATGTCCTGGACCCCGGGGTATTTGGCAACAAATCGCTGCACGACTAAGTTCAGGACGTGTGCCTAAAATGTCACGTGTGTCATTTTGCCCTGTTTCAGCGCGCTCAGTAGATTGGCACCATTGTCGCACACCACTTTACCAACTGTCAAATTGAGTGGGGTTAGCCACTGATCGGCCTGTGACCGCACAGCTGAAAGCGGTGTTGCTCTTGGCTTCCTGGCAAAACAGCCGCAGCACAGCATGGCAACGTCTCACCTGGCATGCTGAATAGGTTCTGGCGAGCCTGGTGGGTGCAGTGGAAGAGGAGGAGTTAGCCGAGGAGGAGATGTAGGATGGAGTAGGAGGAGGATAAGAAGAGGCCGGCCTGCATGCCAAATCTGTGGCGTTAACACCAAATCCACACAGGTGCCACGGGTTACATACTTGATGGCCGTCAGAAGGTTCACCCAGTGGGCAGTAAAAGTTATGTACCTTCCCTACTCGTGTTTGCTAGAATACGTGCCTGTGGTCAGATGTATCTTGGCACCGACACTGTCAGAGATATATTAACTTGCCACTGAACGAGGCCGTATAGTTCAGGGATGCCCTTCTGGGAGAAATATTTCCTTCCGGGGACCTTTCATTGTGGTGTGCCAATGGCCACAAATTTTCTAAAGGCCTCCGAGTCCACCAATTTATAAGGCAGTAGTTGACGGGCTAGCAGTTCCGACAAGCCAGCGGTCAGCCGTTGGGCAAGAGGATTATCCAGAGTCATAATTTTTTTTTACGCTCGAACGTTTGGGCCACGGAAGCCTGCCTTGTGCCGAATGAACGCGACAATGGCAAGGTGGAAGGTGGAATAGAGGACAAAAAGGAGGAAAGAGGAGAAAGAGAAGAGGCAGGATGTGGAGCGCCAGGAGTGTGGCTTTGTCGGTTCTGACAGCGTTGCTCCCATTGGGCTCAGTGATGGAAGACCAGGTGCCTTCTTAAGGCGGTCATCGCTAGGTGAGTGTTGGGCCTACCGCGACTTATGCATTGACAGCACAGGCTGCAGATGGCAACACTATTGTCAGCAACTGACACATTAATAAAAAGCCCACACTGCGGAGCCATGTGCCGACGTCCTGGGAGCTCAAGATATGACCGTGCATGGTGGATGGCTCGCTCCAGATTTGCAGACTGCTTTTTGCCTCCTGTGTACTGCGAGTTCTGCCTGCTTCTCCTCCCTATCTCCTGCTTCGTCTCTCCCTCTAAACTCCCCTCCTCTACCTCTCTTGTGGGCAACCACGTGACGTCCATCGACACGTCATCATTGTCACCTTCACCACTACTGACATTAGAGATCTTGGATTAGGCAGCAACAGCAGGGACCACCCTCCTTGTGCTGATCTTGGTACTGTCATCAGGCCACTGGGTGGCTGCCGTTGCTACCTCTTCTTCCTCATCCGATGCCAAGAATGGCTGCGCAACGGTAAGGTCTGGGAATGGATGGGAGAATAATTCCTCTGACTTGAGGGGCTATGGTGGTGGTGGTGTCTTTGGGGGTGCACACAGCAGAGAGTCAGGAGGGTGCAGATACAGAGGATGAGGAGGGTGCAAAAGTGGAAGGCTGAGTGAGCCACTCAACCAACTCTGGTGCGTCCTTTGACATAATCGCCCACTTCTTCTCACTTAGGCTCCGGCCTGGTGCATCTGCCCGACCCCTTCCACCCCTGCAGAACAGCCTGCCTCTTCCTCTGCCTGTCATTTTTAAAATTACCCTGTGCCAAAGTCCCTAGAGAAGAGCAGTATTTGTGGAAGTTGATATATGGCAGGCCTCAATAAGTTGTTAGTTGAAGCAGATATATCAAAACCCGCAATCTGTATTTTGTGTATGCAGATATATGGAAAATCTCTATCACTATTTTGTGGAAGCTGATATATGGCAGGCCTCAATCAGTTGTTAGTTGAAGCTAGTATATCACCCTCAAGCAGTAATTTTGTGGACGCAGGTATATGGCTGCTGATACACGCGGAATGCCATTCCATGTACTGCCATATGCAGCACCTTTGCTGAATTTCTACGGCTGACTCATACTCTGGAACCTATGGACAGCTAAGTAGACTTTGTTTATTGACTGATCATCGCTTTAAACTTACCTAAAATATATTGTTTAAACTTGGTTTTGGAGCTATAACATCACCTTGCATATTGGTCCACTGATGATTTGGTGGTTTCCTTCTTTCCCTTTCCTGAGCTCTCTCGACAAAGCTGGGCAGTCACTATCGCCTCTGGAGAGGGAGAGATAGGGACACTTTGAGAGTGGGGATTTAGGAGTTAGATTTAGGGAGATACAGTCAGGTCCATAAATATTGGGACATCGACCCAATTGTAAAATTGTTGGCTCTATACACCACCACAATGGATTTAAAATGAAACCAACAAGATGTGCTTTAACTGCAGACTGACAGGCTTTAATTTGAGGGCATTTACATCCAAATCAGGTGAACGGTGTAGGAATTCCAACAGTTTGCATATGTGCCTCCCACTTGTTAAGGAACCAAAAGTAATGAGACAGAATAATATTCATAAATAAAACTTTCACTTTTTAATACTTGGTTGCAAATCCTTTGCAGTCAATTACAGCCTGAAGTCTGGAACGCATAGACATCACCAGACGCTGGGTTTCATCTCTGGTGATGCTCTGCCAGGCCTCTACTGCAACTGTCTTCAGTTCCTGTTTGTTATTGGGGCATTTTCCATTCAGTTTTGTCTTCAGAAAGTAAAATGCATGCTCAATCAGATTCAGGTCAGGTGATTGACTTGGCCATTGCATAACATTCCACTTTTTTCCCTTAAAAAACTATTTGGTTGCTTTTGCAGTATGCTTTGGGTCATTGTCCATCTGCACTGTGAAGCGCTGTCCAATGAGTTCTGAAGCATTTGGCTGAATATGAGCAGATAATATTGCACGAAACACTTCAGAATTCATTCTGCTGCTTTTGTCAGTCACATCATCAATAAATACAAGAGAACCAGTTAGATTGGCAGCCATACATGCCCACGCCATGACACTACAACCACCATGCTTCACTGATGAGGTGGTATGCTTAGGATCATGAGAAGTTCCTTTCCTTCTCCATACTCTTCTCTTCCCATCACTCTGGTACAAGTTGATCTTGGTCTCATCTGTCCATAGGATGTTGTTCCAGAACTGTGAAGGCTTTTTTTAGATGTCGTTTGGCAAGCTCTAATCTGGCCTTCCTGTTTTTGAGGCTCACCAATGGTTTAAATCTTGTGGTGAACCCTCTGTATTCACTCTGGTAAAGACTTCTCTTGATTGTTGACTTTAACACATATACACCTATCTCCTGGAGAGTGTTCTTGATCTGGCCAACTGTTGTGAAGGGTGTTTTCTTCACCAGGGAAATAATTCTTTGGTCATCCACCACAGTTGTTTTGCGTGGTCTACCGTTTTTTTTTTGGTGTTGCTGAGCTCACCGGTGCATTCCTTCTTTTTAAGAATGTTCCAAACAGTTGATTTGCCATGCCTAATGTTTTTTCTATCTCTCTGATGGGTTTGTTTTGTTTTTTTCAGCCTAATGATGGCTTGCTTCACTAATAGTGACAGCTCTTTGGATCTCATCTTGAGAGTTGACAGCAACAGATTCCAAATGCAAGTAGCACACTTGAAATGAACGCTGGAGCTTTTATCTGCTCATTGTAATTGGGATAATGAGAAAATAACACACACCTGGCCATGGAGCAGCTGAGAAGCCAATTGTCCCATTACTTTTGGTTCCTTAACAAGTGGGAGGCACATATGCAAACTGTTAGAATTCCTACACCGTTCACCTGATTTGGATGTAAATACCCTCAAATTAAAGCTGACGGTCTGCAGTTAAAGCACATCTTGTTCGTTTTATTTCAAATCCATTGTGGTGGTGTATAGAGTCAAAAATGTTAGAATTGTCGATGTCCCAATATTTATGGACCTGACTGTATATACGGTCATAGACCCAGTACCTTTGTCTCCCCAATATTACTATCCTATCCTATATACCCCTGTGCTTTATCTTTTTTGGAACACCTTAGATTTTTGGTAAGCCAATTACCATCTGTACTTTCTTGTGTGATTGCAGATCATTTTGTGAATCATTTCATATACATTTTCTTGTGCTCATACTTTTTAGTAACTTTATAATAAATGTTAAGTTTTCATTTCGGTCACCTATCTCATGTGAATTGTCTTTTTATGTTTAGTCACCGATGTGAATACAGGGCCTTGACTATAGCAATTTAGTCCTGTGATTTTCTTTTGATATATGGAAGGCCTCAATCAGTTGTTAGTTGAAGCTGGTATACCACCCTCAAGCAGTAATTTTGTGGATGCAGGTATATGGAAAACCTCTATGACTATTTTGTGGAAGCTGATATATGGCAGGCCTCAATCAGTTGTTAGTTGAAGCTGGTATATCACCCTCAAGAAGTAATTTTGTGGACGCAGGTATATGGAAACCTCTATTACTATTTTGTGGAAGCTGATATATGGCAGGTGTAACGGATCTCCTAGCACCCCGACCAGGTACCTCCGTCGATAGATGCTCCTAGTGCTTTCCGAGGACTCCAAGCACTCCACTTGACACCGTACGCCCTGCAGACCCCACGAACCGCCGCAGCTTGGTTGGGGTCTCACCGTCCTCCACCAACGCTGGACCTACGACAAGGCTCCAGGCTCCAGTGGGTGAACCTCTCCTACAGCCAGAGAGCAGGAACAGCTCTTACAAGAGCTAGTAGTTATGCCAGGGGAGTATAGCAAATCTTCAGCGTATAGCAATCCCCCAGTTTTGATCGGTTATCCAAACACCAGTCTCAACATGATGAAGGATAAAACAGGAACACTTTATTGAGGGCTACCCGCCCGTATTTATGCAGGTCCCCATCTGGTGGACACGCCCCCAGGGGACCAGAATGGAGACTGCGACACACCGAACAGATACAACACATCCCCACAATGCATCATGGTTTCCTCCTCTCTGCCCCAGAGACAACCGAGGAATAATCCAATTATCTCTCAGGACAAAGGGGAGATCGCCAATACACATGTGGAGACAACAGGACAGACATCACCATTTAAACACACAATGTCACACCCTCCCAGCAACCACAGACATTTAACATATTCCCAGATAGCTCAAGTCTGAGTGCATATCATTAGGCGAATGGCACTCAGACCACACAAATACAATTAAACTAGCCATCTGGGTACCCTCACATAACAAAATACAATTCCAAAGACAGATTTAAGCTGTGCGGCCGGCCTGTCGTCTTTAAAGTTAGTATGGGCCATAATCCTGAGGCAGGAGGCTGGCAACCAGCCCCCTCCAAAACACCGTGGCGAGGTTGGTTTCGTCACAGCAGGCCTCAATCAGTTGTTAGTTGAAGCAGGTATATCAAAACTAGCAATATGTATTTTGTGGAAGCAGGTATATGGAAAACCTCTATCACTATTTTGTGGAAGCTGATATATGGCAGGCCTCAATCAGTTGTTAGTTGAAGCTGGTATATCACCCTCAAGCAGTAATTTTATGGACTCAGGTATATGGAAAACCTCTATCACTATTTTGTGGAAGCTGATATATAGCAGGCCTCAATCAGTTGTTAGTTAAAGCTGGTATATAACCCTCAAACAGTAATTTTGTGGACACAGGTTTATAGAAAACCTCAATCACTATTTTGTGGAAGCTGATAAATTGCAGCCCTCAATCAGTATTTTCTGGAAGCATACAAATGCACTACAATATACTTTCTATGTTACAAAGTATATTATAAGTATATAACACCCCTCTGTGTATCACACCTATCGATAGCACAACGTTACCAGTCCTTAAAAGGACTTTTGTGGCCCTATTAGTTCCTAACAGCCTGTCCCTGCTCCAAAATGCAACCTCTCCCTACACTGGCAAAACACATAATGTAAAATGGCTGCCAGATCGTGTTCTGTTATAGGGTTGTGGTTGTGTCCATGTGCTGAAACGTCTCAATTGGCTGTCCTGTCCCACCTGATGGATGTGTCATGGGTCAAAGTTTGGCACAATGCAAGAATATGGCACTCGCGGACATCGCCATATGTTTGCTTGTTCGGCGGATCGCGAATGCGCAAAGTTTGCTATGAACCGACCGCCGGGCGAACCACAAGGCCATCACTAGTGGCTGCTAAGATTGATTAGTTTTTGGATGACTGAGAGCTGACAGAGTGAGGTCCAGCGTAAATCTGCAGGCTACAATTTTGAATTTAAGTCGGGCATCCTGACAGGCCACCACTGTCACTTTGCCCAAACTAAGAAAGGCACCTACTTACCCAGTGAACTTTTACAACTATTCTGAAAATTTCAGGAATCAGAGTGGGCTCACAGGTTCACACCATTGGCCTATACGCAGATGATGTGTTTCTTTCGCTTACTGATCCTACTGATTCCCTTCCATCTATAAAAACTGAGGGTTAGGGGTGCCCAATTAATACAAATATATGGCCGGTTTGATTGATCAGACTCAGGAATGGTGGCAGCCATGTAGTAAGGGGTGGATTGGCCATAGACCTTACAGGGAAATTTTGAAACTTCCAGATGGGCTATTGCCCTACTCATGACTAGCCAGTGGAAGTTTTGGGGAATATATTTTTTGCTGCTGGAAGTATTTTCTGATGGACTGTGGTATTTGACTCTGTTTGGGTTGCATAATATGCCACAATATGGTATTGCTGGCCCTGCCTTCCATCAATTTGGACCTAACTGCAAAACAGGGCCACTTTTAGTATTTTTTCCAGGGCCATTTTAAGTTTTCAGTCCATCTGTGCATGTATTCCCCAGAAGTGGTTACATATTAAAGAATCCTTTGTCAGAAGACAGTCTCTTAAAACCTTACTTGCATCTCGCACAATGAGGAAAATGACTCATCACCTCCCCTTGCTCACAATGCAAGCCACTTTTTATACCTGGGATTACTTGCTTAAGTTTTTGCCCGTCTCCCTTTAATATCTTGGATTTTTTCCCTAGCTGTGTTGGAATATCACGTGCCACACCTTATTCTTTGCTCATAGATGGCCCAGAGAATTCATACCATTAATCAACTGTATTAGCCATCTAAATTAGTGGAGTGTGAGACCCTACATGCAACTTTTTCCATCACTTACTTGGTATTCTATCAATGTCTTTGTTTTAGGCACTTTCTTGCTTCTATACCGGTTATTAATGTTGCACATTACGCTACAGCTATTCATCTCCTACTTTGTAATAGAGGTCCCTTCACAAAGTTTTATCTATTATTTATACTGCTTTATTATCCCCCTTAGCCAATGGCAAAGACCCATTCATGGTTAAATGTGAGCATGAGATTAATAAATCCTTTTCTGTGGAGGCCTTGAAGTCAGCTTTGTATTGGTCTGATAAGTGTTCTCATTGTATTAAACATGCGGAACAAAATAGAAAGATTTAGTTGCAGTGGTATTTGACCCCGGATATATTAGCACATATCATCCCCTTGTACTCTCCTGCTTGCTGATGACAATGTGGAGCTAGAGGCACACCATCACATATGTGGTGGCTTTGTCCACCTGTCTTTCCTTTATGGTCCACAGTCTTGGACCTTCTTGCAAAGATTACAGACAATCCCCTCTCCTTAAAGCAAGAATTGCCCATTTTAGGGAAAGGTTTGGTGCTAATTCCCACATCTATATGTTGGCTGGTTTCTCATTTCTTAACAGCCATGCGTAAGGTAATTGCACAACACTGGAGATTGACTATGACGCCCGATCTGACGGAGGTGATACAATAATTAAACTAGCATATGCTTTACGAACTTGTGTTTGCCCCTACCTTTCAGTCCAGGATCAAATCCCACAATCACTTGTTGATATGGTCGTTGAGTTCACATTGCCTGATACTCTGTTATGACAAAGGTTCACTTGCATATGTATACGATTTCACACTGTATTGTGTGGATTCTCTTAGGAACATACATTATTTGTAGCGTGTTAATTATGGAAACTGCTTACAAGTCATATGACATGTACTGCATACGTTGAGGTCTTGTTTACTGTTTGTATTGTATGCTCTAAACTTTTATTAAAATGATAATGTTAAAAAAATACATAATTCAATTCTTTCTTACACTTTTTTATATCTTAGATTTCCTTAGAAGATAGGCTGATCACACAGGGTCATTTGTATTGATGCCCCATAATGGTAAAATTTAAATGGCTTTATATTTGCTTATTTCCCACATGATGCTGCTGCAGAGAGAAAATTTAGCATTACAAAGCAATCTTCATTCTGGCATTTGGAGGGTGTTCTAGTTTTGCAGCACAACATGCCATAAAGCAGGCAATCTCATTAATATTCTTTCTGACAGAAAGAAAGTTTACATTCAGTCAGCTATTTCTTATATGACATTATGAGTTTGCAACATTACTGAAGACTGCATCAAATAAAGAAAAGTGGAAAGTAAGAAAAGACAGCTGCCCAGATTTTCTAGTCGTGAAGATGGCATAAGCTTAGAAAGCTGTCTTGAACTGCACCAGATTTATGACAGGGGCGCAGGCCGAATGATAACTGTGGTGTATGCATAGAAGCGTTTTATCTAACTCTAAATCAGTTACTGGTTGACTTACTTTGATACAGATTTTTAAACCAGAAATGTGGTGCAATTATGGCACAAAATGGTGCATCTCATGCCCCACCGTTTTCTCATGAAGCTCTGCTCGTTCCACTAAGCCCCCCCCCCCCCCCCCGTCCCCCTTATTGAGCATATCAGGAAAAAATGTAAAAATGCTAGCTGCGTCAAATTGCACAATTTGCACCACTTTTTGCTGCAGATACATTGGTAAATCTGGGATAGCATAATTGAAATTTCCCAAAAAAATAAAAAATCTGTAAAGATTTTAACTAGTAAATAAAATATTTTCCTTTGCGCTGTGTGATGAGCTTTGCTTTTCTTGGAGGCTTCAAATGTTTATTCAGACATCAGCAATATATCTTAGGACAGTCAAGGCAATCGGATTAAACCTTTTTTATATGTTGGCTTTGATCACTGTTTTGAATTGCTAGCTTGGTTTTATTATATGTTTTATTGAAAAACCAATATCTTTCCACTTGTACTGTGCTCATACATAAAAAGAATTGTCATAGAAAATATGGAGAAATAAGGAATGCAAAAAAGAATGGATAGCACATGCAGGACATGAAGCTTAAACAGTTTGGGCATGATATAATTTTACATTTTCTACACTATAAATACTATTTTTTTTATCAATATCTGATTTATTTTTAAAATAGCTCCAGCTACCTAGACCTTGTGTGAAACACTTACTTGAATACCTTTCTGCTACCATCCATTTATCTTAGTTAAACTTGCTGAACAGTCCCCTTTGGGGACTTAGAATTAGTGAAAAAAAGTTTTGGAAAATATATAAAAATAAATAAATATATATACAAATTTAAAGCACGCTCTTTTCTGTGTATTAAAAATAAAAAAAAATAAGAATAAAGATCATAGACATCACTGTGTCCCAAAACGCCCATACTATTAAGATATAAATGTATTTATCCCGTATGGTGAACTCTGTAACAGAAAGAAAAAAAAAATGGCAGTTTTTTTCCGTCACCTCAGCTTCGAAATAATTGAACAAAAAGTGATCAGGCTCAGTGGTTAGCACTGGTGCCTTGCAGCGCTGGGGTCCTGGTTTCAAATCCGACCGAGGACAACATCTGCATGGAGATTGTATGTTCTCCCTGTGTGGGTTTCCTCCCACACTCCAAAGACTGATAGGGAACTTAGATTGTGAGCCCCATTGGGGACAGTGTGATGCTATTGTCTGTAAAGTGCTGCGGAATATAGTAGCGCTATATAAATGAATAAAATAAGTAAATAAATAATGCCCAGCACTCCTGCATGTCTAGAGCGGAGGATCACGCTAACACACGGAGCGTGATTCCTGCAATGGACTCGCTCATGTGAAACAGCCCTCAGGGTATGTTCAGACATGGCAGATTTGCTGTGAACATATCCTTACTCTGAATTAAAACATGCAGTTTTTATGCAGTTTCTGTTGCAGTTTTTTTTTATTTTCTCTCAAAAGCAGGAGTGGATCCAGAAAGAAAAAAAATGTATAATGGGAAAACAACTTTCTTCTATTCAATCCTGGTTTGGCTAAAAGAGTGCTACAAATGCATAAAAACTGCATGTAAGAATCCAGCCATAGGCCTCATTTAACAGGTTTCTGCATAGTGATCCCCTCTGGCCCTGTCAGTCAAGAAAGGAAGAGGTGGCTGGCAGAGGAAGCAGGAGGAGCAAGGGTGCAGAGAGTGGCTTGGGCACTTAGCTGTTCATTTGCACATGGATTAAAGTACTTTTTCTCCAGAATGAAGCAACAGATCGTTAAGCGAAAGGTATCATTCAATTCAGCTAAGTTAGCCCTAAAAACACTGTGCCTTCTTTAACAATGAATTTCCTGATGACAGATTCCTTTTAACCTAACGTTAAAACCTATCACTGAACCCTTTAGTGATAGTAAATGTAATGGGTTCAGATAAGGCCCCATGCACACGGCCGTGTTTCACAGCCGTGTGCGGGCCGTGGAACCGCGGCCTGGATCCCTCCTGAGAGCAGGAGCGCACGGCGTCACTGGTTGCTATGACGCCGTGCGCTCCCTGCTGCCGGCACAGTACAGTAATACACTGGTATAGATCATACCAGTGTATCACTGTATTGCGGCGGCAGCAGGGAGCGCACGGCGTCATAGCAACCAGTGACGCCGTGCGCTCCTGCTCTCAGGAGGGATCCAGGCCGCGGTTCCACGGCCCGCACACGGCTGTGAAACACGGCCGTGTGCATGGGGCCTAAAACAAACAAAAAAAAAAGAATATTTGTATTACGAATATAGCGCTATATTCTACATATTTGAATATCAGAATATGGCAATGTAAAGAATGCATTTTTTTTAAGTTTTTATTCTTTTAAACTACAAATACAAGGAGAACTATATGAATCATACTGAACCAGAGAATTAAAGCGGTTCTGCAGTTTTTTTTAACTGATGATCTATCCTTCTTGCTGTTTACCGCACGCCCAGTGACGTCACAACTAGTATCAATGGCCTGACCCCCGCCGATCAGATGCTGATGATCTATGCAGAGGATAGATCATCAGTTTAAACAAACTGCAGAACCCCTTTAAGGTAACAGATTCGTTTTATTGCATAGGAAATGCTGTGCAAAAAATGTGGTAAAATATAAAAATTCGCTATCCTCTCCAGATGTACTGCATGAGTGAATATGAATGTCCTTAAAGTATCATTGCTGAAGAGTAGATACCCCCCTTCTCATGCTTTGTGTGTGTCTTGTCATCTTATTCCAGCAGCAACCCCCAACAGAGAGTAAGAGAGAAAGCAAGAGCCCGCCCTTGTCTGTCCCTGTCAGTCATATATAGCATAGATATATTCAGCTATACACACGTATGTGCTTTTACATTGTCATTTACATAGGAAACCTTCAAATAAATACCTTGGCGTACGTATACAGAACTTACATCCCTCTTGTGTATTGCTATAGATGATGTGTGTGTAGTCTAATGAATCCTTTACATTAAATACCATTTCAATTAACATTGTATCATTAAATACGCTGTAAAAACAAAACCCATAAGACTATGGCACAATTGCATTTTTTTTTTCGAATTCTACCAAGTGGCGTGCCTAGGGTGTTTGGCACCTGGGGCTGGTCCTTTCTCTGGCACCCCCCCCCCCCAATACTTTAAAAAAAATGTTCCCCTCACAGTGGTATTGCCCTCATTGTACAACCTTCACAGTAGTTTTGTACAGATGTGTGCCCCCTCACAGTAGTTATGCCCACATTGTGCCCTCTCACAGCAGTTATGCCCTCTCTGTGCTCCTTTCACAATTGTCATGCCCGCTTTGTGCCGCCTTCACAGTAATAATCCCCATTGTGCCCCCGTCACAGTAATAATCCCCATTGTGTCCCTTTCATAGTAATAATCCCCATTGTGCCCTCTTTATAGTAATAATGCCCACTGTGCCACCTTTACAGTAATAATGCCAATTGTGCCCCCTTCAGAGTAATAATGCCCAGTGTGCACCTTCACAATAATAATGCTCAGGGCCATCTTTACCAAGGGGCAAAAGGGGCAGCTGCCCCGGGCCCAGTTGCTCCTGGGGGGCCCAAGGCAGCTGCCTCTTGAGCCCTGCTAGCCACTGCCCCGGGTGTCAGGCTGTCAGCTACACAGGGTGTGCTGCGATGCCATACCTGCCGGCACTGAGTCCAGGCATCGTACTGTGTCTGTGAGAGCTGTGATCTAGGACCTTAGATGACATCATCACCATGTGACCAGTAACCTAGCAATATTACTGGTCACATGGCTATGAGGTCATCACAGGTCCTACCAGGAGTGTTGCAGGAGAAGTTTGCAATCTTTTTTTGAGAAGATTGCACCAGAAAAAGGTTACAGGGGCTGTTATGCTAATAAACTGTAAACTACTATATAGTGGGGTGCTGTATACTGTGTGGGGGCCTGTATACTGTGTGGGCCTGTATACTGTGGGGGGCCTGTATACTGTGGGGGACTGTTTACTGTGGGGGGCTGTATACTGTGGGGGACCTGTACACTGTGGGGGGTCTGTATACTGTGGGGGGCCTGCATACTGTGGGGGGCCTGCATACTGTGGGGGGGGGGCTGTATACTGTGGGGGGCCTGTATACTGTGGGAGGCCTGTATACTATGGGGGGGCTGTATACTGTGGGGGGGGCTGTATAGTGTGGGGGGCTGTATACTGTGCGGAAGGCCTGTATATTGTGGGGGGGCTGTATACTGTGTGGGGGGCTGTATACTGTGTGGGGGGCTGTATACTGTGGGGGCCTGTATAGTGTGAAGGGCCTGTATAGTGTGGGGGCCTGTATAGTGTGGGGGCCTGTATAGTGTGGGGGCCTGTATAGTGTGGTGGCTTGTATAGTGTGGGGGGCTGTATAGTTTGGGGGGCTGTTTACTGTATACTGTGGGTGCTGTATATTGTGGAGTGCTATACTGCTGTACTGTATAGTGTGGGGGGCTGTATAGTGTGGGGTGCTGTATTGTGTATAGTTTGAAGTGCTGTATACGGTGAGGTGCTATACTGCTCTACTGTATACTGTGAGGTGTTGTATACTGTGGGGTGCTGTATACTGTCGGCTGCTATACTGCTCTACTATATACTGTGGGGTACTGTATAGTGTGGGGTGCTATACTGCATACTATGGGGTGCTGGGGTGCACTGTAACACTAGGGTGAGACGAGCCCTGGTCTCCTTCCTGCAGAGCGGTGCCAACTTCCAGCCTGAGCCCAGAGCACTGATCCTGAGCCGCTGGAGTCTTCAGAAATGGAAGTATTTACAGTCATTCACTGTACTCTACCAGATGTGTGGATTTTTTGTGTGTGTTGTGGTGGAGGGCGTGATTGCCTGCTAAGGTGTGGGAAGGCGGGATCCAGGGGGCCCAAGTAAATTTTTGCACAGGGTCCAATCAATATTAAAGACAGCCGGCTCCAGGTTCATGTGGGCCCTTGGGCGATAAATCCCAGTGGGCCCCCATGAGGCATTTTTTTACATTGACATGTCCCCCTGTGGCTCCCACACGGTATAATGACCCCCAGTGGCCCCTATACAGTATAATGACTACTAGTGGCCCTTCACACAGTATAATGACTACTAGTGGCCCTTCACACAGTATAATGAACCCCCAATTCCCCCCCCCACTGTATAATGACCACCTGTGGCCCTGCATTCAGAATAATAACCCCCAGTCGCCCCCATTCAGGATAATGACCCCCAGTAGCCCCCACACTGGGGGAATACTGTATGGAGGGGGCTCAGGGGATCATTATACTGAATGGAGGGTCATTGGTGATCATTATACTAAATGGGGGACACTGGGGGTCATTATACTATGTAAAGGGCCCTCACAGTATAATGACCCCACAGTGACCCTACATTCAGAATAATGACCCCCAGTCGCCCCCACACTGGGGGTTATACTGTATGGAGGGGGCACAAGGGGTTATTATATTTAATGGGGGCTCTGGTGGTCATTATGCTAAATGGAGGGTCAATGGAGTTCATTATACTAAATGGGGGGCACTGGGAGTCATTATACTGTGTAAGGGGCCCTCACAGTGTGATGAATGACCCCCCAGTGGCCCCCTTACATACCTATCATTGCTGGAGAGCAGGGAGCTGGCAGTCCTGTCATTCACTAACCGCAGCTCCCGGCGCTCCTTCTCTCCGGCGGTCCGCTGCAGCAGTGAGCCAGGCCTGGAGGAGAGAAGGAGATGTGCAGTGATGTAGCTAGAACTGACTGGGCCCCACAGCAAATTTTAGTACGCCCCCCTCCCCCCCAATGTGTGTTCACATCACGTTTTTCCTATCGGTTTGATGTATACAAATGTGCAGCACTCCACGTTTTTGTATCCTGCAGAGTCAAGTAAATACGTTAACGTACAGGGAGTGCAGAATTATTAGGCAAATGAGTATTTTGACCACATCATCCTCTTTATGCATGTTGTCTTACTCCAAGCTGTATAGGCTCGAAAGCCTACTACCAATTAAGCATATTAGGTGATGTGCATCTCTGTAATGAGAAGGGGTGTGGTCTAATGACATCAACACCCTATATCAGGTGTGCATAATTATTAGGCAACTTCCTTTCCTTTGGCAAAATGGGTCAAAAGAAGGACTTGACAGGCTCAGAAAAGTCAAAAATAGTGAGATATCTTGCAGAGGGATGCAGCACTCTTAAAATTGCAAAGCTTCTGAAGCGTGATCATCGAACAATCAAGCGTTTCATTCAAAATAGTCAACAGGGTCGCAAGAAGCGTGTGGAAAAACCAAGGCGCAAAATAACTGCCCATGAACTGAGAAAAGTCAAGCGTGCAGCTGCCAAGATGCCACTTGCCACCAGTTTGGCCATATTTCAGAGCTGCAACATCACTGGAGTGCCCAAAAGCACAAGGTGTGCAATACTCAGACATGGCGAAGGTAATAAAGGCTGAAAAACGACCACCACTGAACAAGACGCACAAGCTGAAATGTCAAGACTGGGCCAAGAAATATCTCAAGACTGATTTTTCTAAGGTTTTATGGACTGATGAAATGAGAGTGAGTCTTGATGGGCCAGATGGATGGGCCCGTGGCTGGATTGGTAAAGGGCAGAGAGCTCCAGTCTGACTCAGATGCCAGCAAGGTGGAGGTGGAGTACTGGTTTGGGCTGGTATCATCAAAGATGAGCTTGTGGGGCCTTTTCGGGTTGAGGATGGAGTCAAGCTCAACTCCCAGTCCTACTGCCAGTTTCTGGAAGACACCTTCTTCAAGCAGTGGTACAGGAAGAAGTCTGCATCCTGAAAGAAAAACATGATTTTCATGCAGGACAATGCTCCATCACACGCGTCCAAGTACTCCACAGCGTGGCTGGCAAGAAAGGGTATAAAAGAAGAAAATCTAATGACATGGCCTCCTTGTTCACCTGATCTGAACCCCATTGAGAACCTGTGGTCCATCATCAAATGTGAGATTTACACGGAGGGAAAACAGTACACCTCTCTGAACAGTGTCTGGGAGGCTGTGGTTGCTGCTGCACGCAATGTTGATGGTGAACAGATCAAAACACTGACAGAATCCATGGATGGCAGGCTTTTGAGTGTCCTTGCAAAGAAAGGTGGCTATATTGGTCACTGATTTGTTTTTGTTTTGTTTTTGAATGTCAGAAAAGTATATTTGTGAATGTTGAGATGTTATATTGGTTTCACTGGTAAAAATAAATAATTGAAATGGGTATTTGCCTAATAATTATGCACAGTAAAAGTCACCTGCACACACAGATATCCCCCTAAAATAGCTAAAACTAAAAACAAACTAAAAACTACTTCCAAAAATATTCAGCTTTGATATTAATGAGTTTTTTGGGTTCATTGAGAACATGGTTGTTGTTCAATAATAAAATTAATCCTCAAAAATACAACTTGCCTAATAATTCTGCACTCCCTGTATATGTTTTTTTACAATGGAACTGTATGGTGAACGGACGCCACTGTACGGCATCAGTCTGAGGCATCTGTTAACGCATACATTTTTGGTATACATTAAATGGATGGCACAAATGGGATGTGAACCCAGCCCTAGTGTCAGAATAAGTACCAGTACACAGCGGAGCAGCGTGGTGGAGAGGGGAGGCCGCCATGTACTGACAGAGCGCTAACTGGTCCTAGTGGTCAGGGATTAGGACTGTGCTTCCCAAGGATCATTTTCTACTGGGAAATACAAGGCACAGTATAATACACTAGAATCCATATAATATAAAGATGTTAGCCTTACCCCCGAATAATAATACAATTAGGGGGTAATTTATTATATAGAAATACGTCTATATTAGGCGTATGTCTGACACAGATTGTGGCGCAAAGGTCCTTAACACCGCAATCTGTATCTTTTCCCGCTCATGCCAGGTCTAAAAAAAGTGGTGTGGGCATGGAAGGGTATACAGTTATGGCCATGCAGTTATTGTATACCACCGCCATATAGTGATAACACCGCCATACAATGATAAAACCACCATACAGTGACCGGATAAAAGGGTATAAGAGGGCACAGTACAGGGAATGACTATGGGCACTGCACAGGGTGTGGTAAGAGGGCACAATGCAGGGTATAAAGGGGCACAGTACGGGGTGGGGGGCACAGTCACATGACCCTGTGACGTTAGAAGGTCCTTATGGTGAATGCTGTTCAGATGCCACCATAATGAGAGGCAGAGGAGTGAGACATCGGCCCTGGATGGACAGGAGGGGTGGACACAGCTAGTAGGTGGAAGGGGCTCTGAGGGGGATTCATACAACAAGTAGGGGCAGGAGGTCTGTGAAGGGCAGCAATAGGAGATAGGAGGGTGGGACAGGAGCTCTGGATACATGAGGGAATAAAGGAGACAGCAGGTGCCCCATGAGGATGAGATAGGACAGGGTATGTGGGGGGGGGGCAGGTGTCATGGAGGCAAACTGCTTAATGAAACAGTAACACAACTAAATAGAAGCAGCAGCAGATCGAAGAGTTCCCCCCTTCTGTCCCACAGACAAGAGACAGTCACAGTGCAGACTTACTCACAGACTGTCTTCACACTTCTCTGCTCCAGCTCCAGCCCTGCGGTCTCTCTCCTCAGGCAGCATGTGTCCTGTGTAGAGGGGGCGTGTTCTGAATCTCTGCAGCTCAGAGGGCCCACCAAAGGGGTACTGCGCAAGTGAAATGACAGCAGTGAGAGCTTCCATCTGTATTGATGGAAGTGCTCATAGCAGCTCAGTGGGCCCCCCCAGGAGCATTGGGCCCCGGCACTTGCCCGGGGATGCCGGGTTATGACGCCGGCCCTGGCCCTGATAATGCCCATTATGCCCCTTCACAGTAATAATGCCCACTGTGCTAGTAATACCCTCTGTGCCCCCTCCATAGCATCGAAGCATTTCATGAATTGCGCAGGGCAAGGGCTCTTTTATTTATAATAACACACTGCCGGGCAGAGGCTTCCACCCAGCAGTGTGTTCAGTGACCTAACTGGTTATTATGGGCGGGCTTTAGCGCTGCCCTCGCCATTTTACAGGCTAGGGCAGCGCTAAAGCCCGCCCATCAGTGCCGGTGACCTCATCGGGCTCACTGCTGGGTGGAAGCCTCCGCCTGGCAGCCCTATGGAGAGTCGTTTAGTCATCGGAACTTCAGAAAATGCCTTTGCCCTGCGCAATTTAGCGCAGGGCAAAGGAGAGCATCGGAGCATGAACTGCCTGGGGGGCTGCCTGGGTGAAAATGGGGTTATGTCCGGGTTCAGATATAAACCTGGGCAACCCCTTTAAAGGTAGTGGCAGTCTTGACCACAATGCAAATCATGCAGTTCAGTGGGGTCTCTTCCTCAGGGCCCCCTCACAGGCAGGCCAGACAGTGCCAGTTGATGGTGGGGCACGAAGCCTATGGCTCTCATCCCCAATGTTCAATCTGATAGGCCTCAGACCTGGCGAATGCGGTCATGTATCACTCCCTAATGGGGTGGGTCTTAGGTGGTGCAATGATGTTGCCACGTCCGCCTGGGTCCAGTCACAGGTGGACATAAATATGCGATTGCACAGCCTGTGTCAGTTGACTCACACCCGCAGGATAGACGACATGAAGCACTAGTGAGGTAAGTACAAATTACAGTTGCCTTCATAAATGATTATTTTAAAGAACATTGCTGCAAATTGAAAAAAAACCTTTAGGCTACTTTCACACTAGCGTTTTTACTGGATCCGGCAAGGTTCAGCAAAAACGCTTCAGTTACTGATAATACAACCATCTGCATCAGTTATGAACGGATCCGGTTGTATTATCTTTAACATACCCAAGACAGATCCATTATGAACACCATTAAAAGTCAATGGGGGACGGATCCTATTTCTATTGTTTCCCATGATGGAAAGCAAACCTGGCAAGTGCTCGACTGTATAGGGAGGGTGATCAGGGACTGATGGTCCTCCCCATTACCCCCTTTTCCCCCTAGGTCGTTTAGGGAGTCTGGCCCCGTCACATTAATGGTTAAGTAGGTGGCAGATTAGGGCCATTAAGGGTTAATTCACTGGGTATCCTCCTTAGACAGGATGTGGGCGGTGCAGGAATCCTGAAGGTTACATATACCCCCTCCCTGTTCCGGTCACTTCCTCTTGTAAGTGGAAGCAAATTGGCCCTCCCTCACTCCCTTTGCGGTTATCATTGAAAGGCGGGTCAAGGTGCACGGTTATTATCAGTTATGGATACTTGGTTATTCTGTTTTGTTTTTTCTATTCTTCAGAGCCCCCGCTGGGAGTCCAGCGGTTTGGATATCGCTTTGATGATTTGGGCTTTTGAGAGATGCGAATTCTGGTTGAGTTTATGAAGTCACAGCTGGTGGCATTTGAGTACAGCGGAGATATGGTGGTAGCAGATGGCATACTTGCCCGCTGGGAGTCCAGCGGTGGGCATACCGCTCTGATGAGTATGGTTTAACTTGCCCGCTGGGAGGGCAGCGTTTGGCATACTGCTTTGATATTATGGTTTATTAAGGTTTGCCGCTTTAATAAAAAAGCTGTGGCCGATCACCACCCAGCAATAAAATGATACAGTAATTGGTGTTTTTTGTTATGGGTCAAGGTTGGGTAAAGGGGCCAAGGGTGAGTTAAAGGTGTTACCCCTTCCCCTGTTTCCCTGGATACCAGCAGTCTCAGCTTGAGGTAAGAGAACGGAAAGGAATGCATTTTGGAGCACTCTGTTCTTTTCAGTTACGTTTTGTCCCTATTGACAATGAATAGGGACAAAACGGAGGTGTTTTTTTCTGGTATTGAGACCTTATGACGGATCTCAATACCGTAAAATAGAAACGCAAGTGTGAAAGTAGCCTCAGCGGTAGAGCCACACACTATAGATTTTTAATAGCAGATTTCCGTGAGCAAAATCTGCAGCATTTTACAGTAGCAACAAAGTGAATGTCCGCATCGAATTCTCACATAACTTGTGTGCAGTGTGCATTTCAAATACATATTTTTCCATATCAAATGCGCATATAGAACAATTGTTATGGAGAAAAGTCTAAGTTGCGGTTAAAATGAATAAACCAAACTAACCCCTGTCAACCATGTTATGAGCCATCTGGAATAGTACTGCGAGGACTCGAGAACTAAGAAGAAGCATGGACAAAGGGGAAAGGATTTATTACTTGCCTTGTCCTGTTATCAGCCCCCATAGCCGTTGGAGTGAAAATGTAACTGTCGTACTGCGGGACAAAATACAAATTTACTGCTACACAAGAAAACTCTGAGGCTGAACTGTGACCTGTCAGCGGGAAGAACATTTTCTGAACTGGCATAGGTTGGAAAAAGAGAAGCTCCAGGACCACTGTAAATGCTAATGTGAATTCTGTGCTTGCTATGAGCAGGAGTAGATTTGTGTTATAATTTTCAACATTTTCTGGCTTAAATTGTATTAAATGTGTCAGTCCACGGGAAGCCCTGTCCATCTCGCTAAACTCCTCCTACTTTTCTTGTCACTTTTTAAAAAGAGTAAGCATACCATTGCAAAATGTTAGACTTTTTTACATCACAAAACTGGTTTAAGTCCATTTTTAAGTTCCCCCCAACAGAATACAGATGAATCACACGGGACATTTGGTACACTGGCTATCATTTTGTCAATACAATACTAATGTATAATATAATACTAATATCAGGAGGACACTCATATGGGTCGTATTCAGACTGTAATTGATGACGTAATCCCCTGAAATGAAGCATAAAATCCTTTTATGTAGCCACTCCTAGCTGAGTGAGAAGAGTAGGTAGGGATAGCAAAGGCTATGAGTACGGGGCAGTACCATTAGTAATCCATTGTCCGGGCTTAATACCAGGATTCTACCACACAATAAGGCTACATGCACACGAACATTAGGGCTCCGTGCCCGTGCTACGGACCGCAAATTGCGGAGCACAATGCACGGGCACAGACTGTGGGGCAGCCACATGCGGATCGTGGACCCATTCACTTGAATGGGGTCCACGATCCGCATCCGACGGTTCGCACCGCAAAAAAGTAATGCATGCGCAACTTTTTTGCGGTGCAGAGGCACAGACAGTAACACCATGGAAGCAGTCAGTAGTGCTTCCGTGGGGTTCCGATCCATGGCTCTGTTCCACATCTCCGTGATTCCGGACCCATTCAAGTAAATGGGTCTGCGATCTGTGATGCAGAATGCACACGGCCAGTGCCCGTGTATTGCGGACCAGCTGTATTAGGCTGGAATCACACTCACACCTAGTGAAGGTTTGACTTTTTGGCATGAGAAAGAAAAAGATGCGACAAATCTATTAACCGCCTCCGGACCGCCTAACGCAGATCCGCGGTCCGGAGGCGGCAGTGCTGCGCACAATCACGCATTGGAGCGTCATCTCGCGAGACGCGAGATGACGCGCTTAGCCGGCCCGCGCATACGCAATGCGGGCCGGCATTTTTTTCTTCAAGGGGGGTCGCGTCATCAGCTTGCCAGCCAATGATCGCGGCTGGCAAGCTGATGATTTTTAAAAAATCCAATCAGAAGCCATATAGCAGATCATATTAGTAAATATGATCTGTTATATGGCTGCCCTGCTCCTCTGCTGGTCCTTTTGGTCGGTTGGATCCAGCAGAGGAGCAGGCTTCACAGTGAGTACACCAAACACCACACACTAGCCCCAGATCACCCCCTGCACCCCAATTAACCCTTTGATCACCCCTTTGATCGCCCCTGTCAATCACTAGTGAAAGGAAAAAAGTGATCAGTGCAAACTGTCACTTTTTTTTTTCACTGGTATTGACCGTTAGGTTTCAGTATAGTTTAGGCCCCTTGGTTAGGTAGTTTAGGGATCAGTTAGCACCCAGCCCACCGCACCGCAATCCCTTATTCGCTGATTAGCATATCGCTAATCAGCATTTGTACTTTTATAGTATCTGGAAGTGATCAAAACTGATCGGTCGCCTGATCGGTCGCCCACACGTGCGTTCACCCACGCCTGCCCCACCGCAGTGACAATTTTTTTTTTGATCACTGCACATTCACTTTACACGCACTGCGGCGATAAAAAAATCTGTTTTGATATTTTTTATCAACCGCAGCGGCCTCCGGTACTTTGCTAGCCTCCCATTTGTAAGACAGGCTTTCTTTTTTTCTTGGGTAGTCTCAGGGAATACCCCTAAATTTAGTTGCCCAAATGTCAAACAGGGGGTATTCTTCTGAAGAGGCCTACAGGCTTCTGACCCAGTCGGATGAGGAATGGGAACCCTCATCTGACGAATCTAGCCGGTCAGAATATGAACCTGTAGAAAGCAGTGGCACTCTGACCCAAAGTTCGGACGAGGAGGCTGAGGTCCCTGATAGCACCAGGCGTACCTGGCCCCGTGTCGCTAGACCACAGGTTGCGCAGGATCCGCTTCAAGGGCAGCAGAGTGGGACTGGCGCTGTCGGATTACGTGGTGAGGCATACACCAGCAGCGCAGCCCTCCCTGGACCTAGTACCAGCACTGCCGTACAACCTGGTGAAGTGGCGAGCACCAGAAGGGCAGTTGAAGCTGGTACGGTGGCACGTGCATTAGTTACCCCGTCGCAGCCACTGCAAAGACGGGCCCGTAGACCCCCGAAAATCCCTGAGGTGCTGGCAAACCCTGATTGGCAGTCCCCAACTTCAGCTGCACCTGTAGTTCCCCCTTTCACCGCCCAGTCTGGAGTATGGGTTGAGACAGCTCAGATCGGTTCGGCCCTGGGATTTTTTGAGCTGTTCTTGACTGCGGAGCTCTTGGACTTAGTCGTGGCCGAAACAAACCGGTATGCCACACAATTTATAACCACCAACCCGGGAAGCTTTTATGCCCAGCCTTTCCGGTGGAAACCAGTCCAAGTTTCCGAAATTAAAACTTTTCTGGGCCTTCTCCTCAACATGGGTCTAACCAAAAAGCATGAATTGTGGTCATATTGGTCCACAAACCCAATTCATCACATGCCCATGTTCTCTGCTGCTATGTCCAGGGCACGCTTTGAGGCCATCCTGCGTTTCCTGCACTTTAGTGACAATAGCACCTCCCGTCCCAGAGGCCACCCAGCTTTTGACCGGCTCCACAAAATTCGGCCCCTCATAGACCATTTCAACCAGAAATTTGCAGATTTGTATACCCCAGAGCAAAACATCTGCGTAGACGAGTCCCTAATACATTTTACCGGGCGCCTTGGCTTCAAACAATACATCCCAAGCAAGCGCGCCCGGTATGGGGTCAAATTGTATAAGCTCTGTGAAAGGGCCACAGGCTATACCCACAAATTTCGTGTCTATGAGGGAAAAGATCAGACCCTGGAGCCGGTCGGTTGCCCTGACTACCTGGGGAGCAGTGGGAAGACAGTTTGGGACTTCGTGTCACCCTTATTCGGCAAGGGGTACCATCTTTATGTGGACAATTTCTACACAAGTGTGGCCCTCTTCAGGCATTTGTTTCTAGAACAGATTGGCGCCTGTGGCACCGCGCAAACTAGTCGCGCGGGCTTCCCCCAACGGCTCGTTACCATCAGTCTTGCAAGGGGGGAGAGGGCTGCATTGTGTAACGAAGAACTGCTCGGGGTGAAATGGAGAGACAAGCGTGACGTTTACATGCTCTCCTCCATTCACGCAGACACGACAATCCAAATTGAGCGAGCAACCCGTGTCATTGAAAAGCCCCTCTCAGTCCACGACTATAACCTTCACATGGGAGGGGTGGACTTCAATGACCAGATGTTGTCTCCGTATTTAGTTTCCCGCAGAACCAGATGCTGGTATAAGAAGGTGTCTGTATATTTAATTCAATTGGCTCTGTATAATAGTTTTGTTCTCTACAGTAAGGCTGGGAGAACACGATCCTTCCTCAAATTTCAGGAAGAGATCATCGAGAACCTCCTGTACCCAGGAGGTTTCGTGGCCCCATCCCCCAGTGTAGTTAGCCGTCTACACGAGCGACATTTCCCCAATGTCGTTGCCGGTACCTCAACCCAACCGTCACCCCGAAAAAGATGTTGTGTCTGTAGCAGGAGTGGAATAAGGCGTGACACCCGCTATTTCTGTCCTGACTACCCTGACCACCCTGCCCTATGCTTAGGGGAGTGTTTCCGGAAGTACCACACACAGGTACACCTAGCATAGGGATCATCTCACCAGGACAGGCACACAGGGCTATTAGGGTCCATTCACTCACAGCTGCTGCAAACGTCTCCTTTTACCTGGGACAAAGTGCATAACGCACTTCGCCACATCTTCAAAAATCACCAGTAAGCAAAAAGGTTAATGTTCAGTTCAAAAAGTTAAAGTTTATATGTTCTGTTCCAAAGTTAATAACATTTTTGCGTTGCGGCCTGTTTTTTTCTTTTTTTTTTTACCTTCCAGGTGGACCAACCGATCGACCAGCTGCAGCACTAAAGTGCATTCTGACAGAAGCATTGCGCTGCTGTCAGATTACACACAAGTCGGTGTATGCGGCGCTGCAAGACGAGATTTCTCCTCTGCAGTAAAAGATACGTTTGCCGAGGCATATGAGCTGAGGAGGAGGCGGTGTTCCTATGCTTTGGCAAACACTTTGTATATATATAAAAAAAAAAATATCCCGGCAATGATTTATTCATCCACATCGATTGATGTGAATGGAGAAATCTGGTTTGCCAGGGCATTCGAGCTAAGTGGGTATGGATGTTGGGTGGAGCTCCTATGTCCTGGCAGACGCCTTTCCCCTCCTTTTTTTTTTGGGCAGAGATTTTTTCATCCACATTGATCGATGCGAATGAAGAAATCTGTGCCGTTCATTTTTTTCTTTCAGCCCAGAGGCTGAACGGAAAAAAAATTCTCATTACCTGTATGCTCAATATAAGGAGAATAGCAGAAACTCCTAATGCTGGCCATACATGTAATGATTGCGGAGACCCTCAAATGCCAGGGCAGTACAAACACCCCACAACTGACCCCATTTTGGAAAGAAGACACCCCAAGGTATTCGCTGAGGGGCATATTGAGTCCATGAAAGATTTAAATTTTTGTCCCAAGTTAGCGGAAAGTGAGACTTTGTGAGAAAAAATAAATAAATCAATTTCCGCTAACTTATGCCAAAATAAAAAATTTCTATGAACTCGCCAGGCCCCTCATTGAATACCTTGGGGTTCTTTCCAAAGTGGGGTCACATGTGCGGTATTTATACTGCCCTGGCTTTTTAGGGGTCCTAAAGCGTGAGAAGAAGTCTGTGATCCAAATGTCTAAAAATGCCCTCCTAAAAGGAATTTGGGCACCTTTGCGCATCTAGGCTGCAAAAAAGTGTCACACATGTGGTATCGCCGTACTCAGGAGAAGTTGGGGAATGTGTTTTGGGGTGTCATTTTACATATACCCATGCTGGGTGAGATAAATAGTTGTCTTTTGCCAAGATATTTCTCTCACCCAGCATGGGTATATGTAAAATGACACCCCAAAACACATTTCCCAACTTCTCCTGAGTACGGCGATACCAGATGTGTGACACTTTTTTGCAGCCTAGGTGGGCAAAGGGACCCACATTCCAAAGTTCACCTTTCGGATTTCACCGGTCATTTTTTACAGATTTTGATTGCAAACTACTTCTCACGCATATGGGCCCCTAGAATGCCAGGGCAGTATAACTACCCCACAAGTGACCCCATTTTGGAAAGAAGACACCCCAAGGTATTTTGTGATGGGCATAGTGAGTTCATGGAAGTTTTTATTTTTTGTCACAAGTTAGTGGAATATGAGACTTTGTAAGAAAAAAAAAAAATCATCATTTTCCGCTAACTTGTGACAAAAAATAAAAAATTCTAGGAACTCGCCATGCCCCTCATGGAATACCTTGGGGTGTCTTCTTTCCAAAATGGGGTCACTTGTGGCGTAGTTATACTGCCCTGGCAATTTAGGGGCCCATATGTGTGAGAAGTAGTTTGCAATCGAAATGTGTAAAAAATGGCCTGCGAAATCCGAAAGGTGCTCTTTGGAATGTGTGCCCCTTTGCCCACCTTGGCTGCAAAAAAGTGTCACACATGTGGTATCGCCGTACTCAGGAGAAGTTGGGGAATGTGTTTTTGGGTGTCATTTTACATATACCCATGCTGGGTGAGATAAATATCTTGGTCAAATGCCAACTTTGTATAAAAAAATTGGAAAAGTTGTCTTTTGCCAAGATATTTCTCTCACCCAGCATGGGTATATGTAAAATGACACCCCAAAACACATTTCCCAACTTCTCCTGAGTACGGCGATACCAGATGTGTGACACTTTTTTGCAGCCTAGGTGGGCAAAGAGACCCACATTCCAAAGTGCACCTTTCGGATTTCACCGGTCATTTTTTACAGATTTTGATTGCAAACTACTTTGCACGCATATGGGCCCCTAGAATGCCAGGGCAGTATAACTACCCCACAAGTGACCCCATTTTGGAAAGAAGACACCCCAAGGTATTTTGTGATGGGCATAGGGAGTTCATGGAAGTTTTTATTTTTTTGTCACAAGTTAGTGGAATATGCGACTTTGTAAGAAAAAAAAAAAATTCATAATTTTCCGCTAACTTGTGACAAAAAATAAAAAGTTCTATGAACTCACTATGCCCATCAGCGAATACCTTAGGGTGTCTACTTTCCGAAATGGGGTAATTTGTGGGGGTTTTCTACTGTCTGGGCATTGTAGAACCTCAGGAAACATGACAGGTGCTCAGAAAGTCAGAGCTGCTTCAAAAAGCGGAAATTCAAATTTTTGTACCATAGTTTGTAAACTCTATAACTTTTACCCAAACCATTTTTTTATCAAAGACATGTAGAACAATAAATTTAGGGAAAAATGTATATATGGATGTCGTTTTTTTTTCAAAATTTTACAGCTGAAAGTGAAATATTTCATTTTTTTGCAAAAAAATCGATAAATTTCGATTAATAACAAAAAATGTAAAAATGTCAGCAGCAATGAAATACCACCAAATGAAAGCTCTATTAGTGAGAAGAAAAGGAGGTAAAATTCATTTGGGTGGTAAGTTGCATGACCGAGCAATAAACGGTGAAAGTAGTGTAGTGCAGAAGTGTAAAAAGTGGCCTGGTCATTAAGGGGGTTTTAGCTAGCGGGGTTGAAGAGGTTAAAGGGAGTTTGTCACCTCCATATGGCCATATACAGTGCTTACATGGCTCTGTAGCACACCTATACAGGATTGTAACTGTACCTTTGTCTTTGTCTTTAGACTTGCACCAGCAGGACAAACGAAGTTTAATTCATATGCAAATGAGCACTCGCAAGTGCCCAGGGGCGGCGTTCAGTGTGTAGGTGCCCAGGCTGCTCTGCCTTCTTTTCACTTTACTCCTCCCCAGTCTCTTCCTTTCCCCGCCTTCTAAGTCTCTTGCCTCATCGATAGGTCCGGACTTGGAGGGCGGGCAAAGGAAGAGGCTGGGGAGGAGTAAAGTGAAAAGAAGGCAGAGCAGCCTGGGCACCTACACACTGAACGCCGCCCCCTGGGCACTTGCGAGTGCTCATTTGCATATGAATGAAACTTTGTTTTTCCTGCTGGTGCAAGTCTAAAGACAAAGACGAAGGTATCGTTACAATCCTGTGTAGGTGTGCTACAGAGCCATGTAAGCACTGTATATGGCCATATGGAGGTGACAGACTCCCTTTAAGAAATCTGTACCTCTTAATAAAGTTGCTGCATCTTACCCTAGCACAGTTTGGGCTAAGACCAGCACAAAAAAATTATAAAAGCAAGACACAGTGTAATGGTTTCTAATGGCCTAACAACATTTTTTTTTTTAAAGGAATGAAGAGGTCTCAAAAGCACCACTGTGGACAGGAACAGTATTGCAACTAACACCGTGGCATACCATCAATGGAGGCAGACTAAACAGTAGTTGTCCCAGCTGAACAGGACACTGTAAGGAGTCCCTGTTCTTTTCTATGGAGTCCCAGAATTAGCACTCTGACATGAAGGGGGATTGGCCTTTAACATTCTGATTGAGGACAACTCTGTATAATTAACTGTTCTTACATTTTTTTTCCAGATTATCTCTGCTGGTTCTTGAAACAAGACCCGTGGTATGGGAAGCCATAAACCTACAAGTTAAACCACATGCTTCTAGGTAAACCTGCACACAGTTTTTGAAGTAACTCGGTAGGGATGTTCTTCCAGACATCTTGGTGAATTAACTACAGTTCCTTTGTCATTGTAGACTTGCTCAAATCCTCCTGTATCTTCATGTAATCCCATAGAGACTTGAGATCAGGGCTCTGTTGGGGGAAATATGATCACTTCCATGACTCCTTGCTCCACTTTATGCTGAAGATAGAGGTTAATGACATTGGTTGAATGTTTGAGGTCATTGACCTGCTGCAGAATACATTTACAGCCAGACAGACGCCTTTCTGATGGTATTGCGTGATGGCTAAGTATCAGCCTGTATTTTTCTGCATTAAAGGCACCACTAAAAGGGCATTTATTATGCAGACAAAGTTAATGTATTGTGATTGTCCATATTGCCTGCTTTGCTGGCTTGATACATTTTTCTATCTCATTATTCACTGCTCGTATCCAGGGGTTATGACCACCTCTGCAGCACAGATACAAAGTGGCTATGATAGGAGCTGCTGCGCATGCATGCCTATGTGATTACATAGTCCCAGCCACCAGCGAGGTTGTGCTTACATAGTCCTGGCCACCAGAGAGGTTGTGATTTTTCCTACAATGTGCAAGCATGGCCAACCCTACTGGATTGCAGGGTGGTCATAATCGCTGAAAATGAGCAGTGTAAAAATTACTCTAGCCAGCAAAGTAGGCAATATAGACAATCACAATACATTTGTAAGTTCCTGGTATTAACTTTCTCTACATGATAAATGCCATTTGCTGAAGGGAGAGCACCCCTTTAATCCTGACCATATTTAGGACTGTAGTGGTCCGCCAAGAAAAGTTATTGCAGCAGCAGATGAAAGACACGTCACGCTTACTTCCCTTTGAAATTGGAAGATGAACAGCAGTGCCACCGGCTCAGAATTGGCAGAAACCATCATGTTCCAGGACCCAACCTCCTGAGAAATGAAGCAAATAAGCTGTTTGGTAGAACAAGGGCATCACTGTTGCACCTCTTTGCACCAACAGCACATCTCTATCACGGTTTGCTCTGCCCCACAGTTCAGAGTGATAGGGCCAGGCACTAGTGATATAATCTCGCCTGGCCCTGCATTCTAGCCCTGATGTTTGCCAAGGCTGCATAGTACTGACTTCAGGCCTGGCAAGCATCAGAGGTGTTATACACTTGTGCCATTTCCAAAAGCGCTGGCACATGGGTGAGAACACAGGACCAGGTGGGATCACATGGCCACTGCCTGGCTCTGTCACTCAGAGCTTGGGGGCAGAACTAACCATGATAGGGAAGGAGCAGTTGGTGCAATGAGGTGCAATAATGATGCTTTTGTTGCACCAAAAGCTCATTTGTATGATACAAATGGCTTAATTTCTCAGCAACAGAGGCACTGGACTGAAGGGGGAAAACAACGTCTGAATCAGGAGATGGTGATGAATTTAGGTTTATTAGTCAGATACATGGTGACCTTGTGTGTAATGTTTAGTCCGTAAACATCTACTCCTGTTAAGCTATGAGGACACATGGAGGGGGATCTTAGAGAATGATATCAGATTTGTAGCAAGACGTTGTCAGGATAACACAACCACCATCCCACTCAAACAGGGATGGTGCAGTCTTAAAACTTCCCAGACCCATTATCCCTACCTACTTGCACAGTCAAACTACGCACTAACCCCACAACATGTGCTGAAATACGTGCATGGACTACACACAAACAAGGAACAACAAACAAACAAAGAGTAGTCATACGGAAAAGGATCAAAAAGCAGACTAAGCAAACGAGTCAACCAACATCCCAAAAAGTTGATAACTAAAGTTCAATACAATACCACATTTCCAGAAACCAAAGTGTACTGTAGTCTCAAAACAAGTCCAGGAATTCACAAGCCAGAGGAGTCTTCAGAAATACCACAAGGGAACAGCAGGGCAGCCAGAGGACAAAAATATTGATGACCTATTCTCAGGATAGGTCATCAATATCAGATCAGCGGGGGTTCGACACCCGGCACCACCGCTGGTCAGCTGTATAAGGAGACAGCACGCGCAGTGCGCACGTGCCGTCTCCAGTCTCTCTTCCTGCTCACTGCTGCTTTGCCATATCCTGAGGACAGGTCATCAAAATAGGAGAGCCTGGTGAACCCCTTTAAGGCGTGGGAACTTATAGCTCATCTTAGCATACAGTAAAGAACATTGAGACATGCAGTATCTGTAGAGATGAGAAGCTTTTAAATCTGAGAAGGTTTTTAATCTAGCTGGACTGCTGATGGGGACAGGCACTGAAGCTGATCATCAATTGGGTTTAGATGAAAAGTGTATCTGTACCTTACTTACCCCAGAAAACTGTAGATACTTAAGGCATGAGCTTGCAGTATATATGGTCTTATTGGCTTAGAAAGGTACTGCTAAATACTATTTTTTTGTCTGGC
Source organism: Bufo gargarizans (assembly GCF_014858855.1). Classification (NCBI taxonomy): domain Eukaryota; kingdom Metazoa; phylum Chordata; class Amphibia; order Anura; family Bufonidae; genus Bufo; species Bufo gargarizans. The sequence goes on along the minus strand of NC_058080.1, from coordinate 405,497,728 downwards.
AGAATTGTTCCTGTAGCTTCCTCACTTGCAGTTTGCAGGAGTTCTGAGGGTTGGTCAGAGATTTGAAGTCTTCCAGCTCCACGCATGCTGAGACTGCTTGTCCTTACTGCCAAACGTGCTCATTGTCCAATTAGATTCATGCCTGAGAAGCAAACCCATCTCTTTGTCATGACTGTGTGTCCTTTGCTGTATTGCAGGATGTCCAGAGAAAAATCATAGGTGATAAAAGTCAAATTCCATACACTTTGTAGAGGCTTGAAGTGAGGGACAGGGACAGGGCTGAAGGAGGTAATGATATGGGGAAGAGAGTTGTTATCAGGCAGACAGGTGAGTGATTTCACACACATTCATCACTCCCCAGTCTATGTTCTCAGTATGTGAGCAGGGCTGTATTTACCACAAGGCACATAAGGACACGGTGGTCTTCTCAACACTGGACACAATCAAAGTGAAGAAGCAATCATGGCACCAATAACATTAATTTTTATAGCATCGCAATTGATGATAAACAATAGATTTATTGTTGATCTTCTCTTTTACTAACACTGACCATAACCAATTACGATTATGATTGCTCAGAAATGAATTAATAGTGGCAATCGTTGTTGAGTATAAATGGGACATGTAAATATTGCCCAGTATGGCCTATCCTTAGAATAGGTCATCCATATCAGATCTGCAGGGGTCTGACTCCCGATCAGCTGTACTAGGAGGCCATATGCTTAGGCTTCCTTCTAGGACATGTCACATCACATTTGTCGGTCACATGACTTAGGTGCAGCTTTGTCTCATTTAAGTAAATGGGACTGAACTGGAATATCAAGCACGGCTGCTATACAATGTACGGTGCTGTGCTAGGTAAGGTGCAAAGAGCCACAGCTCACTGGATTGGTGGGGGTGCCAGGAGTTAGACCCCTGCTGTTCTCATATTGATGACCTGGCCTGAGAATAGGTCATCAATATGTAAATCCCCTGTAAAACCAGCATTGGACAGCAACTTAGCATGAAGAGAGACCCCCTGGTGGCCCACAGTTTAGTACTAGAGGTGGAAGACAACATTTATGTTAAATTAAATAAGATTTATTCATTTTGTAAAGTTGGGCTGCTTTGGGGCATAGAGGGGCTGAACTGAAATGATTGCTAAACTCTCACACAACTACTTCAAGAAGTTGACATTCATGATGATTCCAATAAAGGCTCAGGAACGCACAATGTATGTATTATATCATGCTAAAATAAGCATTGCCTTCTATAGCCGTACAGTTCCTTCCATTGAAAACAAGCCAAGCACAGCTATTTCAGCTTTTGCTGTCTTAATAAGTGCTCTGTTGTGTCTTGCCTTCCCTGGAGTATTTTTACCACTAGAAGGGTTTACCTGGATTGCTCTTTTGTCAGATATGACAGTCTTTAGGAACCCTTCTTATAACTGTTTACTTTGCCACAATAGCCCCCAGAGTGTTTCAGGTCACATTTATTTCTCATTATAAGGTCTATTTCCAGAGGCAATGTACACCTTTGATCTAACAAACCCAACACCCTTAAGCCGTCTATAGCTGTTAACATATTCTAGCAGAAGGCAACACAAGAAAACCCATTTTAGCCATAATTTCTGTAATATTGCTATATGCAGGAAGGAATGACAATTATTGTAGACTTGTCAAATTATGTTTGCCTATGATATACAGACGTGGACAAAATTGTTGGTACCCTTTGGTCAATGAAAGAAAAAGTCACAATGGTCACAGAAATAACTTTAATCTGACAAAAGTAATAATAAATTAAAATTCTATAAATGTTAACCAATGAAAGTCAGACATTGTTTTTCAACCATGCTTCAACAGAATTATGTAAAAAAATAAACTCATGAAACAGGCATGGACAAAAATGATGGTACCCCTAGAAAACACAGAACATAATGTGACCAAAGGGACATGTTAATTCAAGGTGTGTCCACTAATTAGCATCACAGGTGTCTACAACCTTGTAATCAGCCATTGGGCCTATATATATGGCTCCAGGTAATCACTGTGTTGTTTGGTGATATGGTGTGTACCACACTCGACATGGACCAGAGGAAGCAAAGGAAAGAGCTGTCTCAAGAGATCAGAAAGAAAATTATAGACAAGCATGTTAAAGGTAAAGGCTATAAGACCATCTCCAAGCAACTAGATGTTCCTGTGAGTACAGTTGCACATATTATTCATAAGTTTAAGATCCATGGGACTGTAGCCAACCTCCCTGGACGTGGCCGCAGGGGGAAAATTGATGACAAATCTAAGAGACGGATAATCCGAATGGTAACAAAAGAGCCTAGAAAGACTTCTAAAGAGATTCAAGGTGAACTTCATGCTCAAGGAACATCAGTGTCAGATCGCACCATCCGTCGTTGTTTGAGCCAAAGTGGACTACATGGGAGACGACCAAGGAGGACACCATTGTTGAAAACAAATCATAAAAAAGCAAGACTGGAATATGCCAAACTACATGTTGACAAGCCACAAAGCTTCTGGGAGAATGTCCTGTGGACAGATGAGACAAAAATCGAAGTTTTTGCCAAGGCACATCAGCTGTATGTTCACAGACGAAAAAATGAAGCATATCAAGAAAAGAACACTGTCCCTACTGTGAAACATGGAGGAGGCTCTGTTATGTTCTGGGGCTGCTTTGCTGCGTCTGGCACAGGGTGTCTTGAATCTGTGCAGGGTACAATGAAATCTCAAGACTATCAAGGAATTCTAGAGAGAAATGTACTAGCCAGTGTCAGAAAGCTTGGTCTCAGTCGCAGGTCATGGGTCTTGCAACAGGACAATGACCCAAAACACACCGCTAAAAACACCCAAGAATGGCTAAGAGGAAAAAATTGGACTATTCTAAAGTGGCCTTCTATGAGCCCTGACCTCAATCCTATTGAGCATCTTTGGAAGGAGCTGAAACATGCAGTCTGGAAAAGGCACCCTTCAAACCGGACACAACTGGAGCAGTTTGCTCATGAGGAGTGGGCCAAAATACCTGCTGAGAGGTGCAGATGTCTCATTGACAGTTACAGGAAGCGTTTGATTGCAGTGATTGCCTCAAAAGGTTGCGCAACAAAATATTAAGTTAGGGGTACCATCATTTTTGTCCATGCCTGTTTCATGAGTTTACTTTTTTACATAATTCTGTTGAAGCATGGTTGAAAAACAATGTCTGACTTTCATTGGTTAACATTTATAGAATTTTAATTTATTATTACTTTTGTCAGATTAAAGTTATTTCTGTGACCATTGTGACTTTTTCTTTCATTGACCAAAGGGTACCAACAATTTTGTCCACGTCTGTATGTAATATACAGTATATAGGATATAAATGATGTAGATGAAAAAATGCTCCAGTGAGTTGGACTTGAATATGGGTGAATAAAGAAAATAATTTTTTCACCAACATTGTTGGTACTGGCATTTCCTCATTTCTCCACTGGTTTGGAGACTAGGTTGGGAGCCACAGACAGTACACTAAATGGCTACTTCATTTCACCTACCCTTTCACTATTGGAGCTTCCCTGTATGGAAATCAGACATGGCCATCAGTCCTAGACCAATGTAGTGGAGTTTTCTCATGCAACGATGTTGAGCGTATACAGAGAATGCTGGAATCAAGGAAAATATCCAAGAAAAAGGGGATCCTGTGGATTTAAATGAAAAAGCTTTTTTTTTCTGCCAGTTAAAATCAGATGGTAAGACATATCCTTTTTTTATAATCTGTCTTTTTTTTCTGATTTAAAAAAAAATTATTCTATTTCTGACCATGATTATGAGGGCGGCCATATTGCCTGAGCTCTTCTTAACAGCATTAGCAAAGAATTTTAAAAATTGCTTTACGGCAGCCTCATGGGCCATAGACTTCTATGGGAAGGTTTTGTAGGCATGCTATGTGACCTGTGCAGAGGACATTGTACAAGGAAAGAATAGATAAGATTTGACAATTACCTATTCTGAATGGTGGATCTTGTCTTATCTATACACAGAGATGATATTATTAGAGGCAGGATTAGAATGACAGATAAGTAGGTAACTGCAGTAAAGGCGCCTATTATTAGGCCTGTTGGCCAGCGCGAGAACTGCAAGATTTTAGGCTTTTTGTTTAAATATAGATATAGACATGGAAAATTAAAAATAAAGCCATCAAAATTCTTAAAATATGTTAAACATAAAAACATGATTTAAACAGCAGGTAATTTTATGATGACACATTCCCTTCAAATAACTTGCCAGTAAAAGAGGTTAGAAAAGGACATCACAAGCAGGTGGTGCCCAGTCAAGCACATTGTAGTCAAATACAGAGCTGGTGCTCCTACTAGCCTGTCCACACAACTCATCGTTCTTCAGAAAGGATGGCTATAGAGCAGATTATCAGTTTGACTACCATGGCTGTCTTAGAGAAACAGAAAAGGTCCTGTAGAATCATGAGAATTGTAAAAACGTAGCTTGGTCAGATAAATTTAGATTTCTTATGCACCTTGCAGATGGGATGGTGCAAGCATCATGAATCAATGAAACCTTCATTTCAGATATTGGTAGTTCAGGCTGGTGGTCATGGTGGTGGTAGTGGGGAGAGTGTCTCTGTAGAGTATCTCTGGGACAGGGTAGAATGGGGTGTTCAGTGCATTTTAGTACCTCCATATAATGTATCGCAATTGAGAGAAACTATTCTGTCCAAATGTGTCCAAATGCAGAAATGTTTAAACACGTACTGGAATCTGAATCTGAAATGGCAAATTGCTGCAGTTTTGAAGGCCAGAGGAGATCAATGCATTACTAGTTAATAGTCTCTAATAAGGTGACTATTCAGTATATATACAGTATATATACAGTCATGAAAAAAGCAAAGTACACCCTATGTGAATTCTATGGTTTTATGTATCAGAAAAGACAATGGGACAGATACAGTTGTGAACAGTATTTGAATACCCTGCAATTGTGCAAGGTCTCCCACTTAGAAATCATGGAGGGGTTGGAAATTCACATTGTAGGTTCATTCCCACTCTGAAAGACAGAATAAAAAATACAGTAAATCACATTATATGATTTTTAAAGAATGTATTTGTCTTGCACTGCTGAACATAAGTATTTGAACACCTAGGAAAATCAGTTTTAATATTTGCTACAGAAGCCTTTGTTTGCAAATACAAAAGGTCAAACGTTTCCTGTAGTTCTTGACCAGGTTTGCATACACTGCAACAGGGATTTTGGCCCACTCCTCCAAACAGATATCCTCTAGATCTGTCAGGTTTTGGGGCTGTCGCTTAGCAACACAGAGTTTCAGCTCCCTCCAAAGATGTTAGGTATGGAGACTGACTAGGATTTAGGTCTGGAGACTGGCTAGGCCACTCCAGAACCTTGATGTGCTTCTTATGGAGCCACTCCTTAGTTATCCTGGCTGTGTGCTTCGGGTCGTTGTCATGTTGGTAGAACCAGCCACGACACATCTTCAATGCTCTGACTGAGGGAAGGAGGTTGTTGCAATGGCCCCATTCATCCTCTCCTTAATGCAGTGCAGTTGTCCTGTTCCCTTTGCAGAAAAGCACCCCCAAAGCATGATGTTACCACCCCCATGCTTCACAGTAAGTATGGTGTCGTTGGGATGCAACTCATCCTTCTTTATCCTCCAAACACGACGAGTGAAGTTTAGACCAAAAAGTTCTACTTTGGTCTCATCTGACCACACGACTTTATCCCATGCCTCCTCTGGATCATCCAGATGGTCATTGGCAAACTTCAGACTGGCCTGGACATGTGATGACTTGAGCAGGGGAACCTTCCGTGCAATGCATGATTTGAAACCATGATGGCATAGTGTTCTACCGACAGTGACCTTTGAAACTGTGGTCCCATCTCTCTTCATGTCATTGACCAGCTCCTCCCTTGTAGTTCTGGGCCAATTTCTCACCTTTCTCATAATCAGTGATACCCCACGAGGTTAGATCTTGCATGGAGCCCGAGTCCGAGCGAGACTGACAGTCATCTTTAGCCTCTTCCATTTTCTAAGAATTGCTCCAACAGTTGATCTTTTTTCACCAAGCTGCTTGACAATTGCCCTGTAGCCCTTTCCAGCCTTGTGGAGGTCCACAATTTTGTCTCTGGTGTCTTTTTACAGCTCTTTGGTCTTGCCCATGGTAGTAATTGGCATCTGACTGAATGTGGGGTGGACAGGTGTCCTTAAAGGGCTCAGACAGGTGCTACTAAGTTAGATTAATAAGTGGAGTAGAGGTGGACTTTTTAAAGGCACAGTAACAGGTCTTTGAGAGCCAGAATTCTTGATGTTTCTCAGGTGTTCAAATACTTATGTTCAGCAGTGCAAGACAAATACATTCTTTAAAAATCATACAATGTGAATTTCAGACCCCTCCATGATTTCTAAGTGGGAGAACTTGCAAAATCGCAGGGTGTTCAAATACTTCTGTTCTATACTCACTGTATATTAAAGGAAACCTGTCACCATGAAAATGCAGTGCAATCTGCAGACAGTATAGATAAGAACAAAGAAGAAATGGAGCTCAAAACGCCAAAAATAGAAATTATTATAAATATTTATTTATGTCATAAAAGAACATCAAGGTTACATATAACAGAATGCAATGATACAGGGACAAGAAAAGAGCAGGGAACAAATGGCTAACAGCGCCACCCTGGATGGGGGGCTCTGGTCATAAATATAGAAAGATACAGTCAGCTGAATAGGTACACAGTGGTACTGATACATAGTAATGGCATGATAGCGCCGCAGATGCACAATAAATACAATAGTGGAGGTGAGTCCAAAGATGTAGAAAGAGGAAAATGGATCAAAGTAGAGGAACCCATACACCAAAGAGCAAGAGCATCCGGTTTATAAGTCAATGCCTGACGGCACGGTAGAAATCCATGTGGAACAAAACCAGAATGCACATAATGAGATGGAACTCACCACAGTAATAGACCAAGAGGAAACCAGCCAGGATGGCGCTACCCCAACGCGCGTTTCGGCGTACCTTCGTCAGGTACCTGACGAAGGTACGCCGAAACGCTCGTTGGGGTAGCGCCATCATGGCTGGTTTCCTCTTGGTCTATTACTGTGGTGAGTTCCATCTCATTATGTGCATTCCGGTTTTGTTCCACATGGATTTCTACCGTGCCGTCAGGCATTGACTTATAAACCGGATGCCCTTGCTCTTTGGTGTATGGGTTCCTCTACTTTGATCCATTTTCCTCTTTCTACATCTTTGGACTCACCTCCACTATTGTATTTATTGTGCATCTGCGGCGCTATCATGCCATTACTATGTATCAGTACCACTGTGTACCTATTCCGCTGACTGTATCTTTCTATATTTATGACCAGAGCCCCCCATCCAGGGTGGCGCTGTTAGCCATTTGTTCCCTGCTCTTTTCTTGTCCCTGTATCATTGCATTCTGTTATATGTAACCTTGATGTTCTTTTATGACATAAATAAATATTTATAATAATTCCTATTTTTGGCGTTTTGAGCTCCATTTCTTCTTTGTTCTTATCTATGCTCGGGAGCTTTAGCCGAGTTATTTTCATTAGGGGTGTCGTTTTGGGTATATCGGGGGAGCACTGGCCCCCCTGGACCTTCCTGTCCCCACTTTGACGCCCCTAGGGTCACCCCCTTCCTTTCTGCAGACAGTATAGTATAGAGCAGGAGCAGAATGCTATATAGTTTTGTGGGAAAATATTCAGTATAATTTATAATTTATAGATTTATATCCCTGCTCATTCTGTGCTTTGAAGACAAGGAGGCAGTCCTATCAGTGATTGTCAGCTGTCTCTGCATACACAGTCATAGAGGGAAGGCTTTCAATCACTAATCATCAAGAATATTGCTGAACTGAAACAGTTCTGTAAAGAGAAATGGTCAAGAATTACTCCTGACCGTTGTGCACGTCTGATCTGCAACTACAGGAAATGTTTGGTTGAAGTTATTGCTGCCAAAGGAGGTTCAACCAGTTATTAAATCCAAGGGTTCACATACTTTTTCCACCTGTACTGTGAATGTTTGCATGGTGTGTTCAATTAAAACATGGTAACATTTAATTCTTTGTGTGTTATTAGTTTAAGCAGACTGTGATTGTCTATTTTTATGATTTAGATGAAGATCAGATCACATTTTATGACCAATTGATGCAGAAATCATTCCAAAGGGTTCACATACTTTTTATTGCAACTGTAAATGAATAAAATACAAGTTATACTGAATATTTTCCCATAAAATTATACATCAGTCTGCTCAGCTCCTCCTGCTCTACAACATGCTGCCTGCAGTTCAAACAACCTGTTCAATATGGCAGGGTCCTTTTAAGACAGATAACTAATGCAATATTGCAGTATAGTTGCGAAAAACTTGTGTACAGTTTTGCATACTGTAGATTGAAATTGCATGCCTAGAAAATTTTGATGACTTCTGCTGAATTTTGCCTTAGAAAAGGATGTATGTAGCTCTCATGCCCATTTTCTAATTGCTGTAAATGCCAGACTGCAATGGTGGGTTAGGTTTACTATTATCTGCTTTTAGCCTAATATATTGTTACTTTGATTTGCATTACGGCATTGATTTAATGAAGTCTTTGCCTTGCTATTGTATCACAGTCTTTTCAGAACTAATGACTGACCATCATATCCCTATAGGCACATATCCACATAATGCTTCTAGCTACTCTAAATGCATTTGCAATTAATTGAAGAAGATGGCTATTGGTCCTGAGGTCATTTTTAATCCTCTGATTCTATTGTTAACCAGTATTTCAAAATTAAATTACCATAGATTGATCACTACAAAGAAATGTTTTTCTGTAATTTAATTATTCATAAAGATGGTCTCCGGGAGAATGAATTGCTTTCCTTTTGTCCCATTTTACATTTATATTTTTACATAATCTCATCATAATTCATCATTTGTACATACAGTAATTGCACAATATGCTTAACATAAATGAAATATTATCTGAACGAGTACAAAGAAACTTGAAATCAAAGGGATTGTCAGGTTTGGCAAATCTCAAAGTTATATTAGGGAATATGCATGTATGTAAGGGGTCACTGTCAACCTGTTAGGATTCATTTACACGGCCATATCAACACTCTGTTTTACAGTTGTAAGGCCTCTTTTACACGGGCGTCATGGATTTGGGCCGGATAAGAGGTGGGTGCGTCGCGGGAAAATGCATGATTTTTCAGCGCGTGTGAGAAAAATCACTTGTTCGCGCAGCCTGGCTTGTCTTCTGTCTTCTTTCTTCAGGACCTGGGTAATGGACCTTAGATGTGTGATGAGCGCAGTGACATCACCACAGGTCCTTTTCCTCCTGCACAGCAACGAAGAAGAAAGAAGAAAAGCCGGGCTGCGCGACCAAGTGGATAAGGTGAGTTAAATTATTCTTTATTTATTTTTTACCCCTTCAGCCCTGTCATGGTTTGAATCTCTCTGTGACAATGGCCACACCCATTTGCCTCCCAGCTAAGCTCTTGAACTAATCCCTGCTTACCTCATTTGCATAGCCAATCAGAGGGGGTTTTACAATTTACCAATTGAAAGAGGTGTTCCAATATAAATATATGTGGGGCATTCAATAAAGAATTTTGTCAGTTTGAACTCACATACAGCCTGACTGGTGTTGGTTCTGTGAGAATTAAAACAACACGAGCGGTCGTTTGAGGCCAGATCATCAACGGCGGCACCAGCAGATATTGTGGTCACATCAGGGAGTGCAGTGATATAGCGAGCAGGGGCTCGTTACATTTCTTCTGCCTTCTTTCTTCAGGACCTGGGTAATAAACCTTATATGTGTGATGAGCGCAGTGACATCATCACAGGTCCTTTTCCTCCTGCACAGCAAAGAAGAAGAAAGAATAAAAGCCGTGCTGCGTGAACAAGTGGATAAGGTGAGTTAAATTATTCTTTATTTATTTTTTACCCCTCCAGCCCTATTTTACTAAGCATTCAGTATTAAGAATGCTATTATTTTCTCTTATAACCATGTCCCCATCCCGATCATCTCCTAGCAACCATGCGTGAAAATCACACCGCATGCGCACTTGCTTGCGGATGCATGCGATTTTCATGCAGCCCGATTCACTTTTATGGGGCCTGCGTTACGTTAAAAATGCACAAAATAGAGCATGCTGCGATTTTCACGCAACGCACAAGTCACAGCTCATGTGCACAGCCCCATAGAATTAAATGGGTCCGAAATTCAGTGCGGGTGCAATGCGTTCACCTCACGCATTGCATCCGTGCGGAAATCTCGCCAGTGTGAAAGAGGCCTAAAAGCGCTTTCATAGAGATGAATGAACCCTCTACCGTACCTATGTATGCCTTCTATTTCATACAGAGGGATGGAGGTTTTCTACAGTTGGATGTGGTATGGCATCTGACACAAACTTTTTTTCTTCTAGGCAAAATTAACATTGTACACATGAAGTTCTAAGGGACTGTGGGGAAGATTTATTAAAACTGGTGGAAAGGAGGCAGGCTTAGTTGCCCATAGCAACCAATCAAATTCCACCTTTAATTTTTTAGTGCTCCTTTGGAAAATGAAAGTTGAAATCTGTTGGGCAATTGAGCCAATTTCCCTTTGGAGCAGATATTTCAAAACTGGTGCAAAGTGTTTGGATAAATAAAAGTATTCCATTGTTATTACCCCATGAAGGGACATGACATTTAAACATTATTGCTGTGAAAAATGAATGGTGGAACCTGATTGGTTGCTATGGGCAATTGAGGTCAAGTTCACACTTAAAGGGAACCTGTCATCAACTTTATGCTGACCGTACTGAGGGCAGAATAAAATAGTGACAGAAATGCTGATTTCAGTGGTGTGTCACACATCAGCTAAAAGTAAGTGGTTGCCGAGAACCAGCATCATAATCATTGCAGCCCAGGCCTTGAGAAGAGTCGAATCTACCTTAGAAGAGTCATGATTATTCATAATCTCCTGCACTCTCACCCATCTGCTGATGGTTGGCAGTTCTCTCCTAGACAGAGAGGGAGAAAACTAGGTAGAAGGAGGTAAGTCATCAGCAGGTGGGCAGGAGAGCAGGAATTCATGAATAACCAGGACTCTTCTCAGGTGGTTGTGACTCTTTTCCAATGCAATGATTATGATGCTGGTTCTCGGCAACCACTTACTTTTAGCTCATGAGTGACACACCACTGAAATCAGCATTTCTGTCACTACTTTATGCTGTCCTCAGTACGGTCAGCATAAAGTTAATAACAGGTTCCCTTTAAGTGGTTATTTGGACAGTTATTTCCATCAGTTATTGGGAGCCAAAACTGGGTGTAGGTCAACAACACAGAACAGGTGCAGATCTTTCCCTTATACCTTATCTCTGAATAGGCTTTACTATGGGTTTTGGCTCACAATAACTGATGGAAATCACTGATCAAAAAGCTGAAGTGTGAACTCAGTGAAATCTCCCCCTATATGCACTAGTGGAAAGACCAGGGAACTTTGTAGTGTACCTAATCCTAGAGGTAGATCCAATATATCTAATTTTAATGTAGTCTATTTAACCTTTTCACTACCGGAGGTTTTTTCATTTTTGCGTTTTCATTTTTCTTCCCTATCTTCCTTAAACCATAACTTTTTTATATTTCCGGTCACATAGCTGTATGAGAGCTTATTTTTCGCAGGACAAGTTGTACTTTCTAATGCCACCATTAATTATGACATACAATGTAGTGGGAAGCAGTAAAAAAAAATCCAAATGGGGTGAATTTGAAAAAAACGCAATTTCTCCACCGTTTTACACGTTTTGTTCCCACAGTGTGTTTTTTTTTTTTACATCACTATATTCTGACCCCTAAAACCTTTTTTATAGTTATGTCTACTGAGCTGTATAGGGGCTCATTTTTTGTGGGACAATCTTTACTTTTTATTCATACCATTTTGGAGTGTGTGTGACTTTTTGATCACACTTTATTACTTTTTTGGGGTAAGAGAAGCAATGAAAAAATGGCAAATCGGCCATTTAGACCCTTTTTTCTGTTACGCCATTTGCCGTATTGGAAAAATATTTTTATATTTTCATAATACGGCGATTTTCGGTCACGGTTATACCTATGATGTTTATATTTTTTGTTATTTATGTTTTTATTATATGGAAAGGGGGGTTTAAACATTAAAAAAAAAATTATTTTGAAGATATTTTTTAACTTTCTTTTTTTGCAATTTTTAAAGCTCATATATGAGCCTATAAAATCTATTTTTTTATTTTTAATTTTCAACCATCATGTATTTTTACAATGAGTTTATTACTGTCAATTGAATGGCAACATAAATGCTGTGTGTCTCCTCAGCAAAAAGCGTTTACTGACATCCCCATTGGCAGCAGGGCATGTCGGTAGGAAGCCTGGAAGCAGGACCTGACTTGATCACTGCTTCTAAAGCTTTTAATTACCGCAATCGACATTATAGCCAGTCACTGTATTTAGAGGCAGGTCTCTGCTGTTGAAACACGTGCAGTGGCCGCCATGTTTGCCTATCACTCCAGCGTCGTACATGTATGGTGCTGGTAGCAAACGGGTTAACGATTTTCCCGCCAGAACCACAGCAGTCAGTTCATAATCTGAGGAACCTTTAAACCAGAATATCTATTTTATCTATTTTATTTTTTCAGTTGGCCCCCATACCCCACACATAATCAGCAGTAATATCTCAGAGCATCACATACTACTTGGTTGGTAGCTGCTGCATCTGTAACAAACCCATTAGGAATTGCAGATGGGTTGCAGGATTGCAGCTATGGGGATAGATGAGGAATGTGGATAGGGACACATCCAGGGTGGGGGTATAGGACACATATCAGGCTCCTCTCAGTCTATGGCACTGATATATTGTGCTGCTATGGCGGCTTTGTTCTCCTCTTCCCCCGGCAGTATCGATAGTCTCTCTTCCTCCTCCATGGAGGTAAAGTCTAGGCAGAGATCAGACAGTGGCTTGAAGTGAGAGTCCCACACTGCTGGGTATCTATTTCTATCTACAGTATCTATCTATCTATCTATCTATCTATCTATCTATCTATCGTCTATCTCATACAGTATCTATCTTCTATATTGTATACTATCTATCTTCTATATCATATACAATCTATCTATATCTCATTTCTATGCAGCTTTCATTTTTTAATTACAGCAAAACCAGGTGATGGAAACAAGTGCTTTTGTGCCTAGTCTAGCAAAAAGAACACATTTGACCTGACTGGCCAATCTGTGTATTATTTATTTTCCATCACAAGAGGAACAAAGAGCATTTCATCTTGTTTAACTAATACATAACAATGAGGCTGTCTTCACCATGTCATTTCAAGTGATCCATTGAACAAGATTAACTGGATAGTGTACACTTCACATGAACAATGACATCAGGAAGATGAACAAGCCTTACATACTGAATGATGAAAAAGTATAAGGACAACAGGAGAGCTCATTGATGTCATCTTATGAAAAATCAAGTTATCATACAGTCAGGAAATTTCAGATTTTTAAATTTGCATCTGAATTAATTCTGACAAGGACACGGTAGATAGTTAAAACAGTTCTGCTACCGATGATAAGAAAGGCAATACTGCATTTTGATTTATAGATGTGCAATCTATAGCACATGGGGCATATTCAAGCCTATCGGACCTTGCAGAACATTTCTGACTAAATTGGGGGCTAGAACAGCTTCCTGTCCTAATAGCACTGCTGCACTGGGAGGGTGAACACTTGTATCCCAGTCCCGATGCAGCGACTAATAGGACAGGAAGTTCGTTCAGGCTATGTTCACATGGTTAAATCAGTATCAAAATCAGTAGCTGAAAACAGGTGTTTTTTGGTGGCAGATTTGCAGTTTGGTGATGGTTTGAGTAGAGTTTTTAAAAGTGCTTTAGAAGAGTTTTTGAGTGAGGTTTTCTTCCCCATTTACTTCTATCAAATCCACAATAAAATCTGCTTTAAGAAGTAACATATCACTTCTCAAGTGTTACTGAAAACATGTTTTACACTGAAGTCAATGAAAGGCTTTTGATTGAGTTTTAAATGTTGATTCAGCTGCAGAAAACTCCTGTGGTAGATTTTAGCCATGTGAACATACCCTTAAAGGGGTTCTCCGGGAATTAAGAAAATGAAAATACCTAAATATTATTTTTTATAATATATTCACAAATACCTTTCATTACACTACGTGCAGAATTATTAGGCAAATGAGTATTTTGACCACATCATCCTCTTTATGCATGTTGTCTTACTCCAAGCTGTATAGGCTCGAAAGCCTACTACCAATTAAGCATATTAGGTGATGTGCATCTCTGTAATGAGAAGGGGTGTGGTCTAATGACATCAACACCCTATATCAGGTGTGCATAATTATTAGGCAACTTCCTTTCCTTTGGCAAAATGGGTCAAAAGAAGGACTTGACAGGCTCAGAAAAGTCAAAAATAGTGAGATATCTTGCAGAGGGATGCAGCACTCTTAAAATTGCAAAGCTTCTGAAGCGTGATGTCACGGACGGTGTACAGGAAACAAGGCAAAGCAACATGTATAAACGACTCGCTGGATCCAAAAACTAAAGAACCAAGGGAGACCCCTGCAGAAGACCTGGCACTTTCCCTGGCTGCTCAGCCTATGCAAAGATCCGAATGGTGGAGGTTTGCATATCCACGAACCTTGACTATAAAGCCCTGAGCACCCTACAATAGTGAGGGGACACGACCACCGGCTCCCTACACAAGATACGGAGGGAGTCAGGGTCACCTGGGATCCAGCAAACAGATAATAACAGATAAAGGTACAACACTTAGCTTTGAAGCAAACAGGAGGACAGAGTCAGCGTGCACACACACTCCAGGAAGTAGTATAAGCCGCCCAGAAAAGCCTTCTGGGGAAGAATTTAAAGGGAAGCAATTAGTCCAACACATGACAGCTGAGAGAGGCTGACGAGAGGAGGAGCTGAATACCACAACACAGAAACTCAAGGAGGAGGTTCTGAACGGCCTCTGTCAGAGCTTCTCAGCTGTCTGGTTGTGACAGTACCCCTCCCTCTACGAGTGGACTCCGGACACTCAGAACCCACCTTCTCAGGATGGGACCTATGGAAAGCCCTGATGAGACGAGAGGCCTTAATGTCCGTCACTGGGACCCACATCCTCTCCTCAGGACCATACCCCTCCCACTGAACAAGGTACTGAAGAGAACCGCGGACAAGACGAGAATCCACAATCCTAGAGACCTGAAATTCAAGATTCCCATCAACCATAATCGGAGGAGGAGGCAAAGGCGAGGGTACAATGGGTTGAACATAAGGTTTCAATAAGGACTTATGAAAAACATTATGGATCTTTCAAGTCTGAGGAAGATCAAGACGGTATGCAACAGGATTGATGACAGACAGGATTTTGTAAGGCCCAATAAACCTAGGACCCAACTTCCAGGAGGGAACCTTCAATTTGATATTCTTGGTAGACAACCACACCAGATCACCAACATTCAGGTCCGGACCAAGCACACGTCTCTTATCAGCCACACGCTTATATCTCTCACTCATGCTCTTTAGATTATCTTGAATCTTTTGCCAAATAGATGACAAAGACGAGGAGAATCTGTCCTCATCAGGTAAACCAGAAGACCCCTCTCCCGAGAAAGTCCCAAACTGTGGATGAAACCCATATGCACCAAAAAATGGTGACTTATCAGAGGACTCCTGACGACGGTTATTTAAAGCAAACTCAGCAAGGGACAAAAAAGAACACCAATCCTCTTGATTCTCCGCCACAAAACAACGCAGATATGTCTCCAGATTCTGATTGACGCGCTCTGTCTGGCCATTCGACTGCGGGTGGAAAGCAGAAGAGAATGACAACCGAACCCCCAAGCAAGAACAGAAAGCCTTCCAGAATCTGGAAACAAACTGCGTGCCCCTATCAGAGACTATGTCTGAAGGAATACCGTGCAATTTGACAATGTGATCAACAAATGCCTGCGCCAGCGTCTTAGCATTGGGCAAACCAGGAAAAGGGATGAAATGCACCATTTTGCTAAAACGGTCCACCACCACCAGAATCACAGTCTTCCCCGAGGAACGAGGCAGGTCCGTTATGAAGTCCATGGACAGATGTGTCCAAGGACGGGAAGGAATGGGTAAGGGAAGGAGAGGACCTGATGGCCGTGAATGAGGGACTTTGGCACGAGCGCAAGTCTCTCAGGCTGCCACAAAACCCTCAACCGACTTACGAAGCGCAGGCCACCAGAATCTCCGAGCGATGAGATCCAGTGTGGCTCTTACCCCCGGGTGCCCAGCAAGGACCGTATCGTGGTGTTCTTTAAAAATCTTGTGTCTTAAAGCGAGAGGCACAAACAATCTCCCAGGAGGACAAAGATCAGGAGCCTCTGACTGGGCTGCCTGCACCTCTGCCTCCAATTCAGGAAAAAGAGCAGAGACCACCACACCTTCAGCCAAAATGGGACCCGGGTCCTCAAAATTCCCGCCTCCCGGAAAACAACGTGACAGGGCATCTGCCTTCACATTCTTAACTCCAGGGCGGAACGTGACAACAAAATTAAACCTAGAAAAGAACAATGACCATCTGGCCTGTCTCGGGTTCAGACGCTTGGCTGACTCCAAGTAGGCCAGATTTTTATGGTCAGTAAATACGGTAATAGGGTGTCTGGCTCCCTCTAGCCAATGGCGCTATTCCTCAAAAGCCAACTTGATGGCCAACAATTCCCTATCTCCCACATCGTAATTTCTCTCTGCGGAGGAGAGTTTTCTTGAGAAAAAGGCACACGGTCGCCATTTGGCAGGAGAGGAACCCTGAGACAAGACCGCCCCCACACCCACCTCAGAAGCATCAACCTCAACTATGAAGGGTAAAGAAACATCAGGTTGCACCAAGATGGGAGCGGAAGCAAAACTCTCCTTGATATCAGAAAAAGCCTTACGCACCTCTACTGACCAAGAAGAAAAATCTACCCCCTTTCTGGTCATATCAGTGAGTGGTTTAACAATAGAAGAATAATTCAAAATGAACTTCCTGTAATAATTGGCAAAGCCCAAAAAACGCATCAGTGCCTTTTGATTCTCAGGAAGCTCCCACTCAAGCACAGCGCGGACCTTCTCGGGGTCCATGCGAAAACCAGAAGCGGAGAGAAGGAACCCCAGAAATTGAATTTCTGGAACCGCAAACACACATTTTTCCAGTTTCGCATATAATTTATTCTCCCGCAGGATGAGCAAGACCTGACGTAAATGTTCCTTATGAGTTTTGAAATCTGGAGAAAAAATCAAAATGTCATCCAAATACACCAATACAAATTTTCCCATCAAATGATAAAAAATGCTGTTCACGAAATGCTGAAAAACGGCTGGGGCATTCATCAAACCAAAAGGCATAAACAAATTTTCAAAATGGCCCTCAGGGGTATTGAAGGCCGTCTTCCATTCGTCCCCTTCTCTGACCCTGACCAGGTTGTATGCCCCTCTTAAATCAAATTTGGAAAAGACTTTAGCCCCAACAACCTGGTTAAATAGGTCCGGGATCAGAGGAAGCGGATAAGGGTCACGAATTGTGATATTGTTCAGCTCCCTGAAATCCAGACAAGGTCTTAAAGAAAAAAACAGCGGCAACAGGTGACTTCGAGGGTCGTATGTGTCCTTTTCTCAGACTCTCAGAGATATAAGCACGCATAGCGATCCTCTCAGGTTGGGAAAGATTGTATAAACGAGATTTAGGCAGCTTGGCGTCTGGGATGAGATTAATAGGGCAATCGTACTCCCTGTGCGGGGGCAAATCCTGAACTCCACTCTCAGAGAAGACATCCGAAAATTCAGAGAGAAAGGATGGTACAGTCTTAGTAGCAACCTCAGAAACAGATGTCATGAGGCAATTCTCTCTGCAAAAGTCACTCCAACCATTTATTTGCCTCGCTTGCCAATCAATGGTGGGGTTATGCTTAGTGAGCCAGGGCAGCCCCAACACCAGAGGGGTGGGTAAACCGCTAAGGACGAAACATGACACATCCTCAACATGAGCATCACTCACAATTAAACGGATATTGTGAACTATGCCCTTTAATGATTTTTGAGAAAGTGGAGCGGAATCGATAGCAAAAACAGGAATATCCTTTCCCAAAGTGCGCACCTGGAAACCATGAGTTATCGCAAATTGATTATCAATGAGATTAACCGCTGCTCCACTATCCACAAAAATCTCACAAAAAATGTTCTTGCTCTCTAGCGCCACCCTAGCTGGCAGGACAAAACAGGAACTACAAGCAAATGGAAAACCTTCAATTTCCGCCTCAACCCTGCCAATAGTAACAGACGGAACATTTTTAAAAGATTTTTTCCTGTTTGTTTCTTTATTACTCCCAGAAAACTGCCTGAATCTCCTAGAGGGACAAATATTTGCCAAATGATTTATACCTCCACAACAAAAACAAACCCTCCCATGCGAGCTGAATCTTCTATTGTCAGAAGCAATCAACCCCAGCTGCATGGGCTCCTGCTCAGAAGGGGCTGACGGCGACTGAGACCCCTGCGCACAGAGCGGGACCGCTGCACTGTCCTGGGACTGCGTATGACAGGAAGGAGACATCTCTCCTCTCTCTCTAAGACGCCTGTCAATACGAACGGCCTGAGACATAGCAGAGTCCAAAGAAATAGGCCTCTCATGAAAGGCAAATGCATCTTTCAATCCCTCTGAAAGACCATGGCAAAATTGACTTCGGAGCGCAGCATCATTCCAACCAGTATCAACTGCCCATCTCCGAAATTCTGAGCAGTATATTTCTGCGGATTGTTTACCCTGGCATAATAGACGTAGTTTAGACTCAGCCAGAGCAATACGATCCGGATCATCATATATCTGACCCAGGGCTAAAAAGAATTCATCCACTGAACGGAGAGGCCGTGCCCCCTCCGGCAGCGAAAAGGCCCAGGACTGAGCGTTACCTCTGAGCAGCGATATAATGATCCCCACCCTCCGTTCCTCATCACCAGAGGAGTGGGGAAGAAGGCGAAAATGGAGTTTGCAAGCCTCTCTAAAACGCACAAAATTCTCACTACCCCCGGAGAACGTATCCGGGAGCGAGATCTTAGGCTCAGAACAAACTCCATTAATGCAAGCTGAACCGGTCACTTGAAGCTGAGAAAAAGTCTTACGGAGATCAGCTACCTCCAATGAAAGACCCTGGAAGCGTTCAGCCAAAAGTGAAACCGGATCCATGCTTGAGACGGTTATGGCGGCTTATAATGTCACGGACGGTGTACAGGAAACAAGGCAAAGCAACATGTATAAACGACTCGCTGGATCCAAAAACTAAGGAACCAAGGGAGACCCCTGCAGAAGACCTGGCACTTTCCCTGGCTGCTCAGCCTATGCAAAGATCCGAATGGTGGAGGTTTGCATATCCACGAACCTTGACTATAAAGCCCTGAGCACCCTACAATAGTGAGGGGACACGACCACCGGCTCCCTACACAAGATACGGAGGGAGTCAGGGTGACCTGGGATCCAGCAAACAGATAATAACAGATAAAGGTACAACACTTAGCTTTGAAGCAAACAGGAGGACAGAGTCAGCGTGCACACACACTCCAGGAAGTAGTATAAGCCGCCCAGAAAAGCCTTCTGGGGAAGAATTTAAAGGGAAGCAATTAGTCCAACACATGACAGCTGAGAGAGGCTGACGAGAGGAGGAGCTGAATACCACAACACAAAAACTCAAGGAGGAGGTTCTGAACGGCCTCTGTCAGAGCTTCTCAGCTGTCTGGTTGTGACACGTGATCATCGAACAATCAAGCGTTTCATTCAAAATAGTCAACAGGGTCGCAAGAAGCGTGTGGAAAAACCAAGGCGCAAAATAACTGCCCATGAACTGAGAAAAGTCAAGCGTGCAGCTGCCAAGATGCCACTTGCCACCAGTTTGGCCATATTTCAGAGCTGCAACATCACTGGAGTGCCCAAAAGCACAAGGTGTGCAATACTCAGAGACATGTCTATGATTG
The DNA here is from genome assembly GCF_014858855.1 of Bufo gargarizans. Taxonomy (NCBI): domain Eukaryota; kingdom Metazoa; phylum Chordata; class Amphibia; order Anura; family Bufonidae; genus Bufo; species Bufo gargarizans. The sequence continues at coordinate 405,477,709 of NC_058080.1, read as the reverse complement.
CCTCAATACTGCCGCCGCTACCGTAGCCTACCACGAGCACATCCCCACACAACACTTCTCTTTCTATACAATGCCATATGACGTAATGCAACCACTGGGTGTACCCCACCGTCAGACTAAGTTCTTCACCTTTTTAGACAGGTTACTGTGCTGACAATATACGTTTCCACAAATGTTTCCACAAATGTTCAGTGGAATGTGGACATTTTCTGTATGCAGATGAACAATCTACTCCTTAGGTGTGTTCAGGCATGGAAGGATTTCTCCTAGACACGGGGCTATGGAGTCACAAAGGTCTTTGTTTTACAGTGTTTCTCCAAAAAGCTTCTCTCACCTCCACCTTGTATTTAGCATGCTCCTCAGATATGTCTTTGGATTCTTATCCACTTTTCTATCTATTTAGGTAATTTACTCTCGACGTGGGTTCAGCTACATGTTTGCTTCTTTCACTTCATTGCCTCAAGACGTATCAAGCTCCTCCTCCCCATGGGGAGAAAATACAGCCCCACCTAGTGGTTGATAACTGTGGCCTGTTAACTCCATACTGCCTTGTATACAGAAAATGCATAAATACACAGTAAATAACAGTTGAGAACCTTTAGCAGCATAGGTTACAATAAATGCACAGAAACCCTCATTTGAAGGGGAACCACAACCTTAGCAGTAGAACACTGCACCTAGAGTATTGTATAGTTTACAATGTTCCCACTAAGCCTTCATAGCTTGTGAGCAAGACATTTAGGGACCTGGGTACTATTCCCTGTAAGCCAATATAGTGCATGCACAGGGTCCAGACTTTACAATGATTGCTTTACTCTCCAGCAAGGTAATACACAGATTGAGCCACACCCTGAACACTGGCTCATAAGACATATTATAGTAACAATGTCCAGCAAGAATCCCAACACATTAGTGCCCACTGGGTGTCACAATCAGTGTGAGGGAAAACTCCTCACTGAACACAGGAGGGAAGGGGAAGAGTAACTGGGCCTGGAAAGTAGGGAAGGAACAGGTTAGCTCTTAAACAAACCTAATCAGAGCCCTAAATACCTATCAATATGAATAGACCTTGAAGGTAGGAATATTCATATGCAGTATACCTAGGCCCTGATTTTCTATAAGGCCCTGGAATAAGGTTAGGACCAGAGACAACCCATTCCTCCCCAGATGGACGAATGGAAGGCTCAGGCCCAGATACAAACAACAGGGAATATAACAAACACAAATAAATGCCACACTTAACTTTTGTAGAGAAGGACGAGCAGGAATACCCGAGACGACCTCACACCTGCTCAGCCAAACCTAAATTAAGCTATCTACCACATAGTCAGAAGGGTGGGGTCAGATTATAAAGGGTAGAAGTGATGACCACTGAGCAACAGCTGAGAAAAGGGAAGTGGTCATTAACCCTATCAACACTGAATCAAGAGAAAGCAAGGACTCTGTTAGATTCCTCCACGCTCAGCCAATCTCCCTGATCTCCTAACATCAGTCACCTGAGGGACCGTGACACTGGGTCAATGTTTTTCTCATCAGTGGCAAGCCAGCACCATAGCAACAAGGCCAGGTCCTATTGACACCTCCACATTTGTGTTGGTCTGGTCCCCAAAACAGGGGCTTATCTGCCTCCTCCATGGACATCTTCCCATCCCTAGCACCAGCAGGGCAGAGCATTGCTTCCACTCCCCCTCCCTCCATCATATGTGTAAAGTAAAGAGTTAGAGCTGATTGGCCCGGGCAATAGTAGCTACACAGCCAATCCTTTGCTAAACTGCTTAAAACAACTAACATCCAGCTGGTTGTCTCCCCACCAACTCCAACTGGGCAAGGTAGTCAGCAGCAATGGCAGGAACATTGTGGCAAAGCTGCATTTGAGGGAAATTACAGCCGTAATGACCAGTCATCTTAGAGGGAGAGGGGGTGAAGCCAAAAAGAACTGGCCAGAATGGCAAGCTGTGTGCTTACATGCTTACATATTGACAGGTGTATCATTCACATGAAGCAGTCTGACGCTATCAAAGCAAAATGGAGTAATGTTTTCCTCCTGCTGAAAGGGGTGCCAATTTTCTTTATTTCCAGGGAACTCTGTGAACGTTGCAAACCCTACCGCCCACATGTCTGAGGCACCTCTCCATCCCCCACAGAGTCATAACCTCCCGCCATTCTGGGTAATATTATTAGCCCCAGCTTTTTTTCAGTGCCCAAAAAACCACAAGCCACCTGGTTACAGCATAAAGGTAATTTTAAGTGTGGTCACAAAAAATGCATTTGTTGCCAACACATGACTACTGAAAAAACGTTTAAGTCCACGAACAACGAAAGGGTATATAACATCCAATCCTACATTAATTGTAATACCAAACACGTGGTGTATCTTATTACATGTACAATTTGTTCTTTGTTGTATGTGGGCTGCACCACTACCCCTTTAAAAAATCGGATTCGCAGACACATTTCCGATGTGCCCCATTATAAGGACCGGAATGTCTCTGCAGTCAGCCTGCATTTTGCAGTGGTACATGCTGGTGATGTATCCCACTTACAAGTTAAGGGCATAGTAAGAGTTTTTCTGCCACCTGGGGGGGGAGATCACAGGAGGAAACTCCTTAACAGGGAGGCCTTCTGGATCTTCCTGCTAGAATCTCGCCAGCCCTGTGGGTTGAATCTACGTCATGATCTCATTCTACAGTATTAATTTGGGACCGTGTTGTCTTTTCCACTACACATACGCTTTGCTATCAATATTTTTGCTCTCTTTGTACTTGTATTTTTATTTAATATAATGATCACTGTTTTAGTGACTTAATTTACCTGTATGTAAGTTTTTTTTTTTCTTTTTGCTGGTGTTTGCCCTTGGTTAAAAGGGTTTTCTTCTTTGTCATGTGCATGGTCTCCACCTCCCAGGTGATACCTATCAGCCTGGGGTTAGTTTGTGCTACTTAAGAGGGAGCTCCCATTTCATAAACACGTTTGTCATGAGGAAGGACCCATATTTCTCTGAGGTCTGAAACGCGTTGACTGTTTCTTGTACACCTGTATGGATTTTCAACTTGCTGGATTAAAGTTTCTCATTTTTTCACCGGAGAGAGCTGGATTTTCTTCTCTTTCTTATTGTATATACCGCACCCAGGAGCGGCATCCGTGCACCTCTGGTGATTCTACTATTGTAGGTGAGAGCTGCCTTACGTTTTTTTCCTCCCGCCATTCTTGCTACCACAAGCAGCAGAAGCCACAACAGCCAGCAGTTTAGTATCATCAACATGATAACTTTTATGTGCCAGGCTGAGGCAAATCAACAAACAGAGCTGAACTACCTCAACATCCAGGTTCAGTCCTACTAGAACTTTCTCTGATGCACATCCTGAACCCATGGACTTTTGGGTGGGCAGACTGGAACACTTGCCTGAACTGGCCCAGTATGCTCTCTCTGTTCCCTTTCTCAGCCTCCAGTGTCATCCCAGACAGGGTTTTCAGCATTCCTATGTGCTGTTTAAACAAAAAGACGCACCATAGGGTAAAACCGTATGAGACAGGTAAATATTGGTTCCAGTATGGGTGTACAGGCTTGACCTGTGACCAGAGCTGGCACAATTTGCCATGGAACTCTTGGCTTGCCCCTCATCAAGTGCTCTGTTCGAAAGGACGTTCAGCGCAGCAGGGGGGATCGTGACTGATAAGCTCACTCGCCTAGCTCACGACAATGTGGACTACCTCACATTTATAAAAATGAATGAGGCATGGATCTTGGAGGAATTCAACACCTGTGATCAGTGAATGCCTAATGTTTGGGAGCCCTGAGGAATTCAACACCTGTGACGACCACGTGTTATCGAATTTCAACTATTATCATTTGTTTTTTTTTCAAGAGGGGGGTTTCGATAGCCATGTTTTTATTTCAATTTTATATTTTTTAGTTCTTTTAAACATATGTATTTGACATGTATTTGTACTGGCCTGCAGAAAAATTGATATCCAATGACCGTCTAATATACCTCCAGCCAAGTAATCGCTTGATCTTTTCTGTCCGGTGAATGAATAATTTTTGTCGCCTGAAGTCCACTGGCCTGCATTAAAATTGATATCCATTGACCGTCTAATATACCTCCAGCCACATAATCACTTGATATTTTATGTAAGGTGATTGCATAATTTTTTGGGCCTGTAATATAACTGGCCAACAGTAAAATTGTTATATGGTGACCTCCTAATGTACCTCCAGCCACATTATCAATTGTTTTTTTCTGTACGGTGAATGAATAATTTTTGGGGCCTGTAATCCACTGGCCTGCTGTAAAATTGATATCCATTGACCGTTTAATATACCTCCAGCCACATAATCACTTGATCTTTTCTGTAAGGTGAATGCCTAATTGTTGTAGCCTCTAAGAAATTCAACACCTGTGACAACCACGTGTTGTTGAATGCAACCTATTATCATTTGGGGTTTATTCAAGATGTGGGATTTCATTAGCCATATTTTTAATCAAATTGTATATTTTTAGTTCTTTTAAACACATGTATTTGACATGTATTTTTACTGGCCTGAAGTAAAATTGATATCCAATGACCGTCTAATATACCTCCAGCCACATAATCACTTAATGTTTTCTGTCCGGTGAAAGCCTACTGTTTGGGGCCTGTACTCCCGTGGCTTAAAATACTAATGTTTTAGGCTCCAGCATGGCACATTTTTGAGAGTTTCCCTTTAAGACACTTAAAAATGGCCCCTGATTAAAATACATATTTTTTGTGGGAATTTTTGCCATTGAACCCCCTCTGGTATGTCACTGTCCATGTTGTGGGACGATTTGTGCACTTCTTATAAGTATTTGATGGCTGCAAATATGACTTGAAGGTTTTTCAGGTTCGCCTGCCATTAAAGTGAATGGGGACCGCCGCTAAATTGCGGTTCGCGAAAATTTGATCGCGTTCGTGTCATCACGAATCGTCCTGGCCGATGTTCATCCATCACTAGTAACAACTTCATGGACTTATGTCTTTTTTCAACAGTATTAACTATGTAACTATGTAAACAAATGGCACTTCTTCCCTTCTGAGCTCTGCTATATGCCCATGCAGCAGTATATGATCATATGTGGGTTTGTTCAGTGTTTACCTTTGCTTTACAGAAAAAAAAAAATATAAAAATGCAGAATCTGCACAAAAAATAAATAAAAAATTTCACCTAGATTTTGCTTTAATTCCTGTGGAACAGCCTAAGGGTTTACAAAATACAGATAAAGATAACCAAATCAAACAAATGCATCAGAATATAAGACCTGGTCATTATTTATTGAGGAAAATTATCCAATATCACATATCAGTATTATATGTGAACCTTTAGGATTAACAGATAATTTGAAGGTGAAATTAGAGTCTGGTGTTTTCAATCATTGGTATCACCTTCAGGTATGAGTGGGTGACCTGTTTTATGTAAAGAACAGGGATCTATCAAAGTCTGATCTTCCCAACATGTTAGTGCAAGTATGTCATGGCATGGACAACGGAAATTTCTGAGGACCTTTAGAAGAGATGATGATGGTTATCGGGCTGTAAAAGGTTACAAAACCATCAAAAAAGAGTTCAGACTCCACCAATCCACATTCAGACAGATTATGTACAAATGGAGGAAATTCAAGAGCAGTATTACCCTCCCCAGGAGTGGTCGACCAACAAAGATCATTCCAAGAGGAAGGAGTGTACTAGTCCACAAGGTCCCAAAGGAACCCAAGGTAAGCTTTAAACAACTAAAGACCTTTCTCACGTTACCCAATGTTAAAGGGGTTGTGTAGTGGCTAAATCTTGATGACCTATTCTTAAGATAGAGAAAAAAGACAATGCAACAGCACTCTTCAAACTAGATAAAGGACAGGGTGGGCCATTTATATGGATACACCTTAATAAAATTGGATTGGTTGGTAATATTAACTTCCTGTTTGTGGCACATTAGTATATGAGAGGGGGGAAACTTTTCAAGATGGGTGGTGACCATGGCGGCCATTTTAAAGTCGGCCATTTTGAATGCAACTTTTGTTTTTTCAATAGGAAGAGGGTCATGTGACACATCAAACTTATTGGGAATTTCACAAGAAAAACAATGGTGTGCTTGGTTTTAATGTAACTTTATTCTTTCATGAGTTATTTAAAAGTTTCTGACCACTTATAAAATGTGTTCAATGTGCTGCCCATTGTGTTGGATTGTCAATGCAACCCTCTTCTCCCACTCTTCACACACTGATGATGTGTTTCTCTCTTTATGCACTGATGCTGGCACGTTCCATGAGTTTTTCCAGCAAGATGGTGCACCACCACATTATGGGTGTCAGGTCCGAGCATTCCTAGATGAACAGTTTCCTGGAAAGTGGATTGGTCGTCGTGGGCCAGTTGAATGGCCCCCAAGGTCTCCCGATCTGACCCCCTTAGACTTTTATCTTTGGGGTCATCTGAAGGCAATTGTCTATGCTGTGAAGATACGAGATGTGCAGCACCTGAAACTACGGATACTGGAAGCCTGTGCTAGCATTTCTCCTGCAGTGTGTGAAGAGTGGGAGAAGAGGGTTGCATTGACAATCCAACACAATGGGCAGCACATTGAACACATTTTATAAGTGGTCAGAAACTTGTAAATAACTCATGAAAGAATAAAGTTACCTTAAAACCAAGCACACCATTGTTTTTCTTGTGAAATTCCCAATAAGTTTGATGTGTCACATGACCCTCTTCCTATTGAAAAAACAAAAGTTGGATTCAAAATGGCTGACTTCAAAATGGCCGCCATGGTCACCACCCATCTTGAAAAGTTTCCCCCCTCTCATATACTAATGTGCCACAAACAGGAAGTTAATATCACCAACCATTCCCATTTTATTAAGGTGTATCCATATAAATGGCCCACCCTGTACAATAATGCTATAGTCACAAAAAATATTATAGTGCTAATGCTACACTTATTTATAAAGTGAGATGCTTGGCAAATGCATTTTGTACAAAACCATTTGAGCCCATCTGCTAAACGTCAAGGCGATCTCTGTAAGACAGGAACCTAACACTAAATACTACCTGTTATGTGCCATAATGGCCGCCATAAAGTTCAGGAAGTGTTGGTTTCACATGCATGCTGGGTCCACTCTGCCTTTTGCTATTTTTGGTACCATAATGGCCTCCATTACTTCCAAGGGATGCAGGTACCAACATGCATGCTGAGCCCACTTCATACCTTTCCTTGTGCCAGACGGCTTCCAATGAATGTAGTGAGAGCAGGCCACAGCTTTATACTGAAACTAATTAAAATCAGCCTTCGGGGCAGACAGCCTAATCAGGAGTGCACAACTCGCTGGAGTGCCACACCTCCAGAGCTGTAAATCTGCAAAGAAAAAGGGGGTTAGTCAGCACATCCCAATGCGCAGGTGCACGCTGCCATGGCTAGAAAGATAGAGAAAAAAGACAATGCAAGAGCACCCTGCAAGCCAGATGAAGTACAATAATGCCATAGTCACAAAAAATATTATAGTGCTAATGCTACGCTTATTTATAAAGTGAGATGCTTGGCAAATGCATATTGTACAAAACAATTTGAGCCCATCTGCTAAACGTCAAGGCGATCTCTGTAAGACGGCAACCTAACACTAAATACTACCTGTTAAGCGCCATAATGGCCACCATACAGTTCAGGAAGTGTTGGTTTCACATGCATGCTGGGTCCACTCTGTCTTTTACCATTTTTGGTACCATAATAGCCGCCATTACTTCCAGGGGATGCAGGTAGTAACATGCATGACAAGCCCACTCCATACCTTTCCTTGAGCCAGATGGCTTCCAATAAATGTAGTGAGAGCAGGCCACAGCTTTATACTGAAACTATATAAAATCAGCCTATGGGGCAGACAGGCTAATCAGGAGTGCACGACTCGCTGGAGTGCCACACCTCCAGCGCTGTAAATCTGTAAAGAAAAAAGGGGTTAGTCAGCACGTCCTCAAGATAGGTCATTAATCCTTTAGTGACCAGCCTGTTTTGGGCCTTACTGACCAAGCATTTTTCTTCCTTTTTTCATCTTTGCCTTCCAAGAGCTGTAACTTTTTTTTTATTGTCTCTATAGCTGTATAAGGGCTTGTTTCTTTGTGGAAAAAGTTGTAGTTTTAAATGGTGCCATTTTGGGGTACCCATAATAAATGTTAATCAGAAAGTTAACTCTTTCTGGAAGGGAGATGGGAAGAACAGCAATACTGCCGCTGTGTTTTTACATTATAAATTTTACGACGTTCATTTTTCGTTAAATAACATATCTTTATTCTCTGGGTCAGTAAGATTACAGTGATACCAAATGCAAATATTTTTTTTTACCTTTTATTACTTTTTTGCAATAAAGCCCCTTTTTTTAAAGGAAAAAAAATGTTTTTGCACCATAACTTTTTTTCTTTTTCTTTCTATGGAGTTGTGTGTGGGACGGCTTCTTGTAATTATACCTGCTCACCGATGTGATGTCGATGACGAGCAGGTAAACAATAAAGTTAAGGAGCAAGGGTGCTGGGTATCCGACCCCCACCGATCTGATAGTAATGACTTATCCTGAGGATAGGTCATCAATATTAAAATCTTGGAAAACCCCTTTGATATCAGATCTATGAGGGTCTGACTCCCAGCACCCCATCGAACAGCTGTTTGAAGCGGTAAGTAGTTCATATACATCAAGGACTGTATTTACATCTACCATATCACTGTGGTCACGGAGCAATAAAACGTAACTTTTAATAGTAAGGATATAATAGCAAACCATTGGGTACAAATCCATCGAAAGTACCGATGTTAGAGGCAGAGGTGCTATGTGCCTCCACGAGCATGCATTGATGGACAATAATCCTGTTGTTACGGTATATAAAATTGTGGCCACAATATTTTTTGAAATATATGTATTTGACTTATATCTTCATGCAAGCAAAAGAAAAGTGTCTGTGATAATGCTATGATACTAGTAGAACACAATTCAGCATAGGCCGTTGATGTGTTCATTCTTCCCCTCATTAGATCGCATTACAGAACACAGTAACTAAATTGTCTAAAAAGCGAATAGTGTCACATCTAAATCACTTCAATGCAAACTATTTTTTGGAGAACAGGCTCATCTTTAAGGACTCCGTTTATGTCAGTGATTTGGTAATAGCAAATCAAGTGAGATGATGTCTTATCTAGTGCACAGAGCCCGATTGCCTGAGGTTTTAACTAATCTCTTCCTATTCCCATAACTGAGCCCATAGGGTTATTCATTTGCCAAAACCTATTATGAAAAAAGCAAATATCCAGTGCTTGTTCAGTGATTCCACAGCTCAATGATTTAAAATGTCAGTTCCCAACGTCTGCTCTAGCCTAATTCTGTTTATGTTGATATTAATTAATGGGAGATTTTGCATAGGGTGGGGACAGAAGAATGGACTTAGCTGACCCATAGCTGACCCATTGCTTTAAACACTATGTCCTGCATTGACCTACTATACCCAGCATTGTAAACTAGCAAGTGAAACCACTGGTAGGAGTTAAAGGCATTTTAACCACTTGTGCTACACAGAAGTATAAAATTAATAACATAGAATTTAATGCAGATGGAGTAAAAACTTATGACACCACCCATTTTTGCTGCAGACATTTCTGTCTTGTTCATGTGGTGGCCACCAAATAACCCTATTCAGATAAATGGAACTGATTTTCAGTTTTTTTGAACTTTTTGAACTTTTCTATCAGTTTTCAATTGTTCTGTGGTGGAAGTAGCATGTAATTCTGCACCATTCTATTCAGAAAAAAATTATGCATCTTCCTGAACCAGCCCCTCTTATACCCAACTCTCTATCCACTCTATGCACCCACATTTTTGTATGACCACCCTCTTTCCCCCCAGATTCTAAGCTCCTCCAGCAGTCTGCACCCTCCCCATTAAGGGGCAAAGCATCCTTACTGTAGAGCTTGTAATCAACAGAAAAGTTAGCCCACTTCCCCATTAACCCAAACCCTTTGTTCCTGAACCAGTCCCCCCTATACCCAACTCTATATCTGCTCTATCTACCCCCATTTTTGTATGACCACCCTCCTTCTGCCCAGATTTTAAGCTCCTTGAGTAGTTAAAGTATTCTTTCCCTTAGAGCAACTATAGCCACCCCATTAAGGGGCAGTCTGCCCTTACTGTAGAGCCTTAAGCCAACAGCAAAGTCAGCCCATATTTCCATGAACCCAAACCCTTCTTTCATGAACCCGATTCTGTACCACTTTTTTTTTACTTTCTACACTTACCTCCTTTATTTTTTAAACTTTTTAGCAGATTCACTCCTTAAATATACACTTACTCTAACTTTTTTTTATCACATCTTGAGAGGTTTTGATCAAAAATGTGTTCATACTCTACACCTATTGTAATACTTTTCAGGGCACTATATTATAAAATATATAAGTTAATAATCCATATTCCATACAATTGATACAATGTAACTTCCTTTAATATACAGTATGTGTTTTTGCACATTTTTACACCCTATGAAAAAGTGTAGAAATTACAGAAATTACATATTTACCTACAGTACAGACCAAATGTTTGGACACACCTTCTCATTCAAAGAGTTTTATTTATTTTCATGACTATGAAAATTGTAGATTCACACTGAAGGCATCAAAACTATGAATTAACACATGTGGAATTATATACATAACAAAAAAGTGTGAAACAACTGAAAATATGTCATATTCTAGGTTCTTCAAAGTAGCCACCTTTTGCTTTGATTACTGCTTTGCACACTCTTGGCATTCTCTTGATAAGCTTCAAGAGGTAGTCACCTGAAATGGTTTTCACTTCATAGGTGTGCCCTGTCAGGTTTAATAAGTGGGATTTCTTGCTTTATAAATGGGGTTGGGACCATCAGTTGCGTTGTAAAGAAGTCAGATAGATACACAGCTGATAGTCCTACTGAATAGACTGTTAGAATTTGTATTATGGCAAGAAAAAAGCAGCTAAGTAAAGAAAAACGAGTGGCCATCATTACTTTAAGAAATGAAGGTCAGTCAGTCCGAAAAATTGGGAAAACTTTGAAAGTGTCCCCAAGTGCAGTCACAAAAACCATCAAGCGCTACAAAGAAACTGGCTCATATGCGGACCGCCCCAGGAAAGGAAGACCAAGAGTCACCTCTGCTGCGGAGGATAAGTTTATCCAAGTCACCAGCCTCAGAAATATGTCACGGCTGGGGATGGGGAACACCCTCAGCCGTGCGGTGCCAGGTGATGGTAAGGTTGCTACTTGGCCAGAACCACAGAATTAGAGAGCAGGTCACCTCCTAGCGCTTCCCTAATCTGACCCTGACTCCTAGATGCATGAGCCGCCCTTAAAGGTAGGAGGGCCAATGCTCAGGAACCTCAGTGTCATGGAACCATGAACCAGACGTACAACAAGAGATAAGTGGAAATAAGAAGGTTTTATTGAAAATCAAGCTTTAAGGCAAAAGTCCAAACGGATGGCTGAACCGAAGCAGGGTCTTGCGAAGCCAGAGGTCAGGAACCAGAAGGGTAGTCAGACAAAGCCTGGATCAGGAACCAGAAGCAGCAGCAGTCTTAGAAGCATGTGAACACAGGAGGACCAAGCAAGGAACTGAAGCCACAGACCTCCTATATATATGAGCTAGGCATCCAGCTCCTCCCAGTGGGAAGGAGAAGCCGCAGGGTGGGAGGCTACAAGAAACCCAGAAACCAAGATGGCCGCCAGCACATGTCAAACGAAGAAGAGCAGCAAGAAGGTAAGACCATGACAGTACCTCCCCCTCAAGGGCCCCTCCTCCGCGGAGTAAAGAACGGTTTCTGAGGGAAGCGTGCGTGGAAGGCTCGGAGCAAGGCAGGAGCATGGACATCTGCGGAGGGAACCCAGGAACGCTCCTCTGGACCATAACCACGCCAATGGACCAAAAACTGCACCCGACCGCGGACCAGGCGTGAGTCCAGGATATTGCTCACCTCATACTCCTCACGATTGCCCACTTGGACCGGACGAGGCCGAGGAACCGAGGAAGTGAAACGATTACACACCAGTGGCTTCAACAGGGAGACATGAAACACGTTGGAGATCCGCATGCCAGGAGGAAGCGCAAGGGCATAGGCTACCGGGTTTACCCTGCAAAGCACTCAGAAGGGACCAACAAAGCGAGGCGCCAGCTTGGGAGTGGGCACTTAAAGGTTGAGGTTGCGGGTGGACAACCATACGCGGTCTCCGACCTGGTAGGAAGGAGCGGGCGCTCGTCTGCGATCAGCCTGGAGTCTCTGGCGCTGCGCAGAGACCTCAAGGGACCTCTGGATCTGTACCCAAGAAGCACGTAGGACGGAAAGGTGATCCTCCACAGCCGGAATATCCTGGGGAGAGAATACCTCCGGTAACACGGCAGGTTGGAACCCATAATTGGCCATGAAGGGAGACGTCCCAGAGGAAGAGTTCACCGCCGTGTTCCTGGCAAACTCAGCCCAAGGCAGGAGGTCAACCCAATTGTCTTGGTGATCGGAGACATAGCAACAAAGGAATTGCTCCAAGGCCTGATTGGATCGTTCTGCGGCCCCATTGGACTGAGGGTGGTAGGCCGAGGAGAAAGAGAGATGAATCCCCAACTGGGAGCAAAAGGCGCGCCAGAACCTGGACACAAACTGACTCCCCCGATCCGACACAATCTCCTTGGGCAAACCGTGCAACCGGAAGACCTCCCTGGCAAAAATCGTGGCCAACTCTTGTGCAGAGGGTAACTTCTTGAGAGGAACACAGTGGCACATTTTGGAAAACCGATCCACAATCATAAGAATGACCGTATGGCCTCGGGATGCAGGGAGGTCCACAATGAAATCCATCCCCAGGTGTGACCATGGACGCTCCCCGGTGGCTATGGGTTGCAAAAGGCCCAACGGAAGGT